>NW_028297111.1:2050262-2207564 GCF_055798465.1 Pogonomyrmex barbatus | reverse complement strand
CGCCGAAAGAAGATAGCGGCTATACAAAAAAAGAGAAAAAAAAAATGTGGACACCACCCTGGAAGGGCGGCGTCCCACTTCTTGCACATTATTTTTTAACGGTCTTTGAGTCAACTTAGAGTCTCGATCTTTCCTCGGCAAAAATGTCAAGAGAGGATTGCCTCTGCAGCAACTTTTCAATCTTCGGCACATCGTACATTCTAGTGATTAAATTACAAATCCGAGAATTTTATTAAAATGTATAAATTTTATGTTATCTTAACTGATAAATATGATTTTTACAATTCGTTTGATTTCCCTAAAGTTTGCGAAAGAAATCTTTCTCTTTTAGTCACTTATCGAATGCTTGAATATTTTTACAAAAGAAAATCCTCTGAGGAATCTCGTTGCAAGAATAACAATCGAAAAGTGGAATATCCTGTATACCTGCTAACATAAAAATATCTTAGAACGGAACATATGTTAGCGCCAATATTATACACGCACATTCGTGAAATGTTTGCGTTTCTATCTGACTCATTGGAAAAAAATTAGTTACAACCGTTGCGAGCAACGGTTAAATGACTTTTATTTTAAATAATCTTAATTTTTTTTATATTTAATAATCTCGTGTGTATTTTTCGATGTATTTTACTAAAATATCCCTTTACGCGTTTATTCGTATAATTCAGCAAACATGAGTTTTAAAATTTATTCGAGACTTGTCTGCTGATTGTTAAAAACTGGTCTGGCTGCTTTGCGCGATACTTTTTATGAGAGGATTAGCAGACATAGGTAAAATTTGAATATTTTAAGTTGACTAGCGTGCTTAGTTGGCAAAGGACGAGAAAGGCAAACTAGCAGCGTATCGAAGTACGCGATGCTTTTTCGCGGTACGTACTATGCGCCAAAAAAGTATCGTGTAAACTACGCTTAAGAAATGCGCCGTTGCATCACAGCGTTGTTGCAGCGTATGTATAAACGCACGTAAAACCGTCATAGTCGTAATGGAGCTTAATTCCGACGTAAAAGTCGTAATTTTGGTCATTTTCCCTTTTCATAATGCTTCCGGACAGTCTCTCGCCGCAGAGACATAAATCTATCGATCGCAACTTGCGCGCCATTTTTTCTAGTTAAAAGTAGAAATGCACGTAACAGTAGATTTTTAAACTGAAATGACCAGACATTTAAATTACGAGAGGGCCAGAGACAAAGAAATAAAAAGAGAGAGAGAGAGAAAAAAAGAGAGAAAATTAATATTTTACATATATATAGTATATATAGTGTATATATATATATATATATATATATATATATATGTATGTATAAATCATGTCGCCTTAAATTATATATGTATATATACATGTAAAATTCTCTCTCTCTCTCTCTCTCTCTCTCTCTCTCTCTCTCTTTCTCTCTCTTTCTCTTGATTTGAATACTCAGTTAAGACTTTTAAATGTCACATAATGAAATATTAAGAACAAGAATAATTATTAAATTTTTGAAATTAAAATTTTTGAAATAAAAAGATTATACATAACGCATAGCGAACCCAAATAAATATAAGATATAACTATATTTTATACTTATTTGTGTATAATTGAAATATATGCGAGGTGTCTCACTTTAAATGACGATCTCAAATATCTCTTGAACAGTGCATTTTAGAGAAAAATGTTTCAGATAAAAGTTTTGTGACTTCGAAGGGAACATAAAAGGGTGGTCATTAGTTTAATCTTGAATAGTCGTTTGAAAATGACATGAAGATCATCTTCAATTTATTAAATGAAAACCTCCATTTTTTTATTTACTTCTTGTAATTTTCCTCGAGAATTTTTTAAATATTATAATAAAATATAATAAAATATTATAATAAAATTTAATAAATTATTTTATTAAATTATAATAAAATATTTTTATTAAATATTATAATAAAATATTTTTTATTAAATATTTTCTGTTATAAAGTTTGAATTTGATATACAAATTGACGTAAAATATCAAATATCTTGTAGATATATAGTTGTTATTTTAAACAATTATGAGATTTGCAATGTACAACTACGTATTCTTTTTGAAAATCAATTATATATTTTCTTTACTGATTCTCAACTGATTCATCTTATTATTCTGTGCATAAAAGTGTTAAGATATAGTTGTCAAAAAAGTTAAGAGATATCAAATCAATAACACTCTTTCATGTCTTCCTCGAAGTTACAAAACATTGGTCTGAAACATTTTTCTTTAAAATGTTCAAGAGATATTTGAAATCGTCATTTAAAATAGAACATCCTGTATATATATTTAATCTGCAGGATATATATATATATATATATATATATATATATATATATTCTGCAGATTAAAAAATTCCCATTCTATCCAAAGAAAATCCAAAGAATGAAAAACGCTTCGATTGAAAAGCTACTTTTATGAATTACAAGAAAGCAAAAGTTATCATTCCTCGATTCAACCGTGTGCTACGTTCTTTTTTCATAAAGCAATCACTTAGCGAGGATGAAAAATCGTCGGTATGCCTTTCGAAACGATTTTTCAGCTCGTCCGCGTCTTAAATAAGGCATAACACAGAAATCGATCGATCTTTGCTGCCGCTGTTATGCGCCATATGCGCGCTCCTAGGCAGCTTTATTTTTATAGGACAGTCCACCGTAGCCGCACCCCGCGGAAGAGGAAACGGTCGAGGAACGGGAACGAGGAGAGAAAGGGAAGTTTTAATCCGGGCAAGTTCGAAAATTTAAGGCGACAGGGACGTACGAAGTGAAAGCGGTCCCCGAGTGCGAGAGAGTTGTTGTCGCGCGCGTCGCGGAAACCGCGAAACGCGCCGTCGTGCATTTTTTTTTCCCTCGTGAGAAATTCACGAGGGGGGTTACAACGTTCTTCCTCTCCAGCCCACTCCCGCGAAACGAAGGCATGCAAGCTTACGTCCGGCGCGATCGTGCGGCCAGCCACCTCCTTAGATTACGGTATAAGGAATGGGGTAACGCGATGTGGCGGTGCACGCACGTGATAGCGCCCTCCGCTCCGTGAATATGCAATTGCCTCGCTGACCCAGCTTTCGCTTACATCGATAAGATGCGCTGAAAATGAGGCTGCCCGCGGGACACACTGCCCGGGGCAGTGTAAAATCCTGCAGAATTCTGTGTGACACAGTCCCCTCGCCGCGTGACGCCTCGAAAAGGCGTCGTCACGCGTTGCGAGAAGAAAGATGTAATAAGATGTAATAAGTAAGGAAAGCCGCGCGCGGTGCGGTTAATGGAGTGCTAAAAAAGAAATTTGTCCGGTCGGTTAACAATTAATTAAGCTATCCGATGATCAGATAGCTTTTCTGTTAAGTACGATAAACGTACATTTGGAATAGCATATTGGAATTTTCCTCAGCAAATACACAAAATTAAAAATCGACGACAAGCGTATAGATTAAGCTAGATAAAAAAAATTTTTTGCGGATATTATTCAAAACAATTTTGTGAAATTTTGTAAAAGTAAAAGTAAATTATTTTGTATTATTTTTCACTATTGTTTCTTTTTTTTTTTTTTTTTTTTTTTATTTATTAATTGGATATTTTGAAGTCTTGTTTCAGTCTTTGATATTAGATTAGATGGTTTATTACAAATTGTAGTATAATTTGTATTAAATATTATTTATTATTTTGACAAAATTGTGTTAAATGATAAAAATTAATATTATTTTCACTTTCACTTTCTTCTACTTTTTAAAATTTTCTTTCTGATATTGTAAGATACATGCTAAAGTAAATCTTTTGAAACAAATCTGATTAACTCTGAAATGAAAACAGAAATTGTTATAATTCTTCAACTTAAGATTAATGGAATTATTATTACTGATTATTATAATGATCATTATTATAATGGAATTATTATTTAAATTGAAACGATAACTTCGAGAATGTCTTATCGCAAAAAATGCATTATTATCCTGGGGCGATAAGAATATAAATGAGTTTTTAATATTTCTTATCATTATATGTTACTTTAGGTATTTTGGATGGCTCACTAGATTAGATACTACTCGGGCAATCTCTTCGAACGCGTGTATGAGAAACTCCGTTTATCAGTGTTTGGCAGAATGCGTAGAGCGAATTGAGCTTTGATAATCAAATGGAAATACCGGACTCTGGATGTACTCGCTTGATTAAAGCATATCGATGCATTGTATTGAACAAGTAGACATCGCTAAGATATTGTTGAAATTTTGTAAACCAAAAATTAATTTTAATTTTTTACACATTTTTATTATGTACACAAATAAATTGAAGATTTTTCCCAAAAATGTTTAAATACATTTTTGTATGTTGAACTCTTAATAAATACCAAAAATTCCTGCATAATGACAATCTATTTAAAAAGTTTTTATTTATCAAAAATTGGACATTTCGCGTATAAGCCAAATGAATGCTATAAAATGTGATAAATGAATATTGTATGATATATACATTAATATAATACTTTACGATTCAATAAAAAAAAATTAATTGATCGAAAAATTAATTGATCAAAAACTATTAAATTCTAAATTTCTTATAGATTCTTACGTGCAAAAATTTATCTAAATAAAAAAACATTACAATAAAAATTATTATATAAAATACAATATACAAAACTTGATATTTTTTAAATTAGAAATGAATATTATATAAAGCATTACATTTTTTATGTTATGAAAATATTTTATAGCAATATTTTATTATATACAAAGGAAATCTGCATTTATATAGTATGCTGCGTACTACTTTTTTTTGATATTATTTTTTAATTAAATATCCGGTAAAAATTTTTTCACATAAAAACATATGTATACATAAACGTATATATGTGTGTAAAAAATGTATACAATTATATATGTTCTTGTATAAAAATATAAAATTTAAAAAAATTCTATCAATTTTTTACATATTCATTTCGTATTAAGCAACTTCGTATTAAGCAACTGTGATATAAAGAAAATTACTTACTTAGTATATCTCCAATATTTAATCGCAAAATATATCCGAAGAAATTACGAGATAAAATATTTTCACACAACTTATAATCTTCTTATCCGAGATGATACAGCATACATTATAACCTATCAAAATAATGCTCAATCCTCAATCTCTCTATGATGACAGTTATATACTCATGAAGTAAGAAGAGCAAGAGAATCAATCAGATATGATAAAGAACGACAACAATTTCCAGTTTCCACAAAATTTTTTATATATAATTATATATTTTTATATATAGACATATATTTTATATATAACACCTTATAATTATATCTTATTATATTTAATTATATATAACTGTATATAACTATATAATTTTGGTACTATAAAATGTTTTATATCGGAAATTTCATATATTCACATATCGAGTCCTTTTTTAAAAAATAGATAAATACATTAATAATTACATGTATTAATATTAATATTTTATGTAAATTTAGCATGGACACGCACCAAAAATAGTACCGATAATGCAGAAAAGTGACTATGTGACTACAAAATTTACACTCATTTTCTTAGTTGGCGCTAGTGCGCAGAAAAGTTTAGATTGAATTATTTCGAGAAGAATGATATTTTATTGAAATAAATATCATTATATATAATTATATATAAATAACAAACGTTATGGATCAGAATAAAATTAAGATACAAATTCGTACTTATTTTATTATAAATTTATATATTTATTATAAATTTTTAAGAATAAAATTACAAGAGATGACTTTGTTCGCATTCTAGCTAAATAAGGAAATAATGAAAATAAAAAAATTTAATAAAGAAATAATGTGTCTCGGCATAGAAAAATTGATTTGAAAATGATTTTAAATGTATAAATTATTAAATCTAGATAGAAATTAAATTTTATAGACACAACATTTAATATCCAATAGAAGCATTCATTTTTTAGGGATTCTAACAATAGTTTTGTCCCTAGAAAATGAATCATTCTATTGGATGTCGACGGTCGCGTTTATCAGACATAGGAGCCAGTCTGATTTTCTCATAATATCTGGTCACAACGTGGGAAAAGAAACGTTTAGAGAGGGGGAAGGGATTTCATGGAAGTAATCTTCGTGACATCGTTGCACACATGGGAAACGTTTTTACCACCTGAGCCGGACGGCGCTAGGAATGGCGCCAATGCGCCGCCATTTTCACGAAACTTTACCGTGACCGTAAATCGCGAAGCTGCGACGGAGAAGAATTCCAGCGGACGTTGCGCGCTCGTCGGTGGGCCGTCGGAAAAATCGCGAGAAAGGCGAGAATAATGCGCTGGTCGTAAGTACAACGTCTCGCTACGAAATCGTTGTGGTTGGCTAGTTTTTTTTCGGGCTCGTAACGCAGGGCTTATGGCATGGACTTCCGTTCAATGCCAAACAGGAACAGGAAGTTCCACGCGACCCCGAGACTGCGAAATAAAAACATCCTGTAGCGATGCGAAGATTACGAGAAATAAACATACCGTACGCACGCGACATGACGCGGGATGCGAATCGAAACGCGGCTCGCCGCACGTGTTTCCTCATTGGTGAACCCATTGGGTATTTTTACGGCCCACTTTCCGATTCTGCTGGCCCAAGGTCGAATAAGGCAGCGATTAACGGCCGAAAATTAGTCGCTGACTCCAACCGATTGAAAAAAATCTGCAATCTCAATAGTTATGGATAATTTGATTTTAGAGCCTGTTTGTACGAAGGGGACTGAGCTGGACATTCAAGAATGCAATCCGTGCAAGAAAGCATATGTACAAATGATATTGAGAGTCTGGATACAGAAGCTCTCATACCAGTACGTATCCCCCTTTTATGTTAGAATCGTGCAGAGTATGTTGCCTGATCTCGTATAAGATTGTTGTTAAGAGTCAGTGGGAGTGATAGGCCAATTCCAATAAAATTATCTATTTCTTATTTATAGATAATTATATATGCAGATACATGATTGTTTGAATTCATATTTCATCTCGTAGAATTAATATTGTGTCATGAGACTTTTTTCTATGTATTTGTTATAAAGCTACGAAGATTGCTACAGAGTTGGATTTTGATTCTTAAAAATTTACAATAAATAAAAGTCTGTATTTTATAATATACTCTATAGTGCAATGGCAATTATATGTCGAACAAATTATTCTTGCTTTAAAACAAAAATCACAAAAGTAGCAGCCTATAGATAATTAATCTGATCATAAATACTTTAATTACATACAATTCTCTCAGTATTTTGACTATAAAATGTTATGAAAAAGAATTTCTTGATAAAGGCTTTCATACTTTCTCCTATCGATTCTTAATGCTTAATGATTGTCTACAATTATCATTAGGTTGAACTTCTGGCTTGCGATGTTTCTACTCATCCAAGACCACAAGATGCCTCAACTATGGTGGAACTTGGAAAGCAACTTCTACACAGTGCAAAAAATGGTGACACCGAAGCTGTCCGTGAGCTCATGTGTAGAGGCGCACCATTCACCACAGACTGGGTATGTGTTTCAGAATTTTGTGCTTTGTACATTTTACTCGCAAAAGTAAGCACAATGTACATTTATCGTTTAGCTTGGTACAAGTGCGCTCCATCTCGCTGCGCAAAACAATCACATAGAAACTGCTGAAGTTTTACTTAGAGCAGGAATATCCAGGGATGCTAGAACAAAAGTTGATAGAACACCATTACACATGGCAGCATATGAAGGCCATGATCAGATGGTGCAATTGCTGCTTAACTATGGTGCAGATGTCGATAGTAGAGATATGGTATAATATAAAAATATGGATTCTTATTGGCTTTTTGTAGAACACAACTAATGTAAACAATTATTTTAGCTAAAGATGACTCCGCTGCATTGGGCGGTAGAACGTGAACATATGGATGTAATGCATATTTTACTAGATCATGGAGCTGATATAAATGCAACTAGCAAATTTGAAAAGACTCCAATCAGTCTTGCATTAGAACATGATAGACTAGATTTAGTAGACATACTACAGCAAGAAAGAGTATTGATAGGTATTCAAGCTCATCAACAGAATCAGGCAAATTCTACCGAATTAGAAGTAGCTACAAATAATTTAGTGCAATTAGAGGCTGATAGCAAAAGTTCGATAATACAGGAAACGGAGAAGTTTGAGATAATGCAACAACCGCAACGTAAACGTAAAGCTTCTCAAGGTAAATGTCAATGTTATTTCTTTATATAAATATTTTTTTATTTACTTTTGTATTCAAAATTTTATGTAATCATTTATAATTTGTAGCGCACATTGAGAAAAAACAAAAATCGGTTTTTCAACAAATTTCTATATCACCAAACAACACAGATGGTGAACAGGAGAAAGAATTTGAAGATGTGGAAATAATTAACGCAAATAATATTATGAATAGTAAGAAACATAAAGATATTATATCGATAGGCAAACAATTTAGGTTATTAGAAGCACATGGAATTAGGATGATACCTGTGGATGATGACTCGTCCATTGTAGAGAAAGCGGTGGAAAGTGGGAGAACAGTAGTTTTAACAGGTTTGCTTTTCTGTATAAAATTTAAAAAGAAAACTTAATATTATTAGCTATTAATGAATGATTTATGATTACAGAAGCTGGGAAAATAGCTCTAAATTTAACGAAAAACTCGCCACTTAAACGTCTTCAGGTTGCTTCGAAGAAAGGATCACCGAGAAAAGTTATAGCAATTAGAACGGATCAAATACAATCAAAAATCTTGAATACGAATTCTAACACATCTATCACCACATCGCGAAGTCCAAATATTTTAAAAAGATCTACTGTAGATAACAAAGCAGCAAAATTATTTGTTACAACAGTTTCTAATACCTCAACGACATCTACTGTCACTGAGATGAAGAATTCCAATTCAATAAAGGAAGTAAGATTATTTATATATTTCATATACAAATAAAATAACAATAGATAGACAGATATATACAAGCATACATTTTTGCATTTCAGAAAATTGCGAGTTCTCCAACGAAGATTACTGAACCAACAATTTTATTAGATGATATAGAAGAAATTACTGAAGAAGATAACAACGAACCAGTAACGGACATAGCACTCTTAAATAGACAATTAGCAGAAGCTCGAAGACTAGCCGCTGAATACCGTAAGCAGTTACAAGAAAAAGAGAAAGAAGCGGAAATATATAAACAACAACTCCAGAACATCACAGCACAAATAGCATCTAAGTAATTTTGTACAGATATAAATAATTCGTGTTCGGTTTCACAATTTGCAAATCGGATTTCTTTTTATATAAAAAGACTGTAGTGTTATACTTTTTACAATATATTATTAAATAATTCAAAATCCTCTTTTTATATTTCGGTTTTGTCGATACAAAATTAATAATTTTCATTTTCATTAATTTTTGTTACCAGTCTGATAATGAATATAAAAGAACTGAAAGTTTTTTATATAGTTACAAAACATTAACGTTCCAAAATGTTCTTAAATTTATATTTTAAGAACGTTAATTCTATTTTTAGTATGTGCAAATATAAAAAAAAGATATAAATTGAATAAATTTAATAAATTTGAGAATGAATGGTCACACAGAATACAAAATCGTGGATGGATAAATTATTTTGCTTTCCACATAATGTATCAGGTTTATCTGTACATATATTTTTGGCAATTCAAATACATACAAGATAACATATTTTACAACTCAAATGATTTTCTATTTTATGAAAAAAAAAATATTTTAAATATGAGTTGCTTAGTATTGAAATTTTATGCATTCATTATATACCATCAAAAAGGTGGACTAATAAAGATCTAACCTGTCCGAGTTTCATGAAGCGAATAGACAGAGAGAGAGAGAGAGAGAGAAAAAGAAAATTTGCTAAATGGATATATTTTATTAATAACATAATAACATAATAAACATAATTTATTTGATGGATCACAGATAGATAATATGTCAAATATGTTATAAACAGCTAAAATAGTTTCTAAATTTTGAAAAACTAACAAATAATTTTGCTATTTTATAATAATTTAAAATATTCAGTTTTCACAATGTATAATTTAAATTAAACATTTTTTATTTATCTTAATTAACGTCAATTTATCTGTTCATTTTTTTTCTACTTAAATTTAAAAATGAATAATTCTAGTTATAAGATTAAGTATCATATTATATATCGAATGTAAATGACCTTCCAAATAGATAAATACATTTTACTTTTCTAAGCTTTTCATCTAAATTTGATGTCACTCATGATACTAAATAACTTATTCTTAATAGAATATAACTATTCTTTAAATGTCTGAAAAATTAATTATTAGAATATGACTTTAAAATATTCATTTAAAAAAACATTAAATCTTGATATTTATTAGTAAAGTTGAAAATTGATTCCATTCTATACATATCTAAAATTCTGTACAACATATAAAAGAATTTGGAAAAAATATAAATATACACAAGTAAATCTTATTTCTTCTTTGTAATAAGTGTATATGTAAATTAATTTTTTGCATAAAAATGATATAAATAATTGTTATTTCTCACGTACCAAATATAAAATACAATTATTCATAATACCCTTTAGATAAGAAAGTTGATTGTCAAATGTTCTGTAGCATATGATATTTTTCATTTGGCATTTGTCATTTCTTTTGTACAATATAAATTATTAAATAGCTATAAAAGATGCGCCGAGTATAGCATAAAGATTATAATGTTGTTGTTTATAAGCTATTTAAAATTTTATACATATTTCATGAATTATGTCTCTATAGAAACGAGTTGTTACAGTTGCTAGGCATCGAGATGAGAAATATAAAATATCTTTGAAGTTGTTATATGAATCAAACATGAAACTTATATATAACAAATTTTCTAGAGTTACGATTAATATTAAAATTATATCGACCATCCACGTAAACAAATTTGGTTAAATTTCAATAGAATGCATAATGTGGAAAGCAAATCAATTCGGTATTTCTAATTTTGTATAAAAATGTGTTTAATATAATTTCATATAATCTACTCTACTTACAACATCGCTTCGCATATCTTAGTTTAATACATACATGAAGCGTTTGCATTCCAAATATTTTCTCAACACCTGCCTAATAGCTACAATTTTTTCGATGATAAATTGACGGATATCATGTTAGAGAAAAGAAAAACATTTTTATTCTGCGAATAAAAGAAAATGTTTATATCTAATGTGTTTAGTCTCGATGCTAGAATATTTGACCAATGTAATCTAATTTAAAGATGTTATATCGAGATGCGAAACGATGTGACGGTATATAAGAAAAGAGTATGATATGGAAAGTGGTTGACCTCAGGTACAAAAAAGAATATGCATTGTATAAAGCACTAAAGTTGTGGAATGCAACGGTCTATACTTACTATTAGAGTATAATTTTTTTAGAATAAGATTTTTCTAGCAATGTATATTGTAAATATAACTTTATACATAAAAATCAATAAACATTGTTATTTACGAATTACAAGGACTTTGGAAATAGAATCTGTTTTTCTATATGACAAAAATAAAGCAATATGTTGAATTTGAAGATACATGATGATTATATGCAAGAAATAATACATATTATATTAAAAAATAAGTAAGAAAGTTCGAAAAGATTTAAAATATATGAGGAGTTTTATCGCAAAGTATTACAAGTGTGTGAGAAGCATATAATGTTACTGTATGGATATTATTCTAGAAAACAAAATTCAAGCAGAAAATGGCAAATAGATATTAACTATCTGCACGTCAAGATCATACTCTACTAACAAATAGAACATGATCTATCATTTTGTAATTATTTAAATGAAATATATATTATTTAAATATATTTCAATATATTCAATAGTTATGAAATGATAGATTTTGTTCGATTTCTGCAATCAATTTATTATATTTTATTAGCAAATTCTGTTCTATTTTTATTGGTATTCTGTCAATAAAATTGCAGAATTTTGTAAAATACATTTTTAACAAATTTGACTATCTGCATTTATAAGCTTATGTCCACTTGGCCCAAGTGACTCTGCATTGTCTCATGTTGAATATACACAGTGATAACAAATTCGTGGAAGAAATATTGCAACATAATGTTACATGTGTATCTTACTAAAAAACAATTCTTTTCAAGTTTATGGGATCAAGTTTATGGGATCAAATCCATAATAATCAAGTTTCATTTTCTAAAAAATACAAGTAATATTCATAAGAAATAATATTTCATAGAATGTTCTTATGAAACAATCGATTCTGTTATTCTCACATTTTGGAATCAGTGCAGAATTTGAAACATGTACATATAAATAATTTCAATCATATAAATTTTAATCTTACAAGTAGTATTCAAACTTTAAGAATAAAAATGTTAATGTAAAAAAATTAGTGTGTAAAGTTTTTAATTTTCATTTTATATTTTTAATAATATTTTTATTATATTTAATTTCTACAGTTAAGCTAATATTCGTTGTTATTATATTATATAATATAAACATTTTGATGTAGAGAAGTATAAAATGTTTAGTAGTAAAGTCTTATAAAAAATTCGAATATATTTGATTAGAATCTGTCTAATAATATTGTTTTATTTTTAAAGTAAATAATTCGAAACTATGCAGATTCAAACTTTATTTGTAAGATACTTAATTTCATTTGGCTGATCATTTTATCGTCAAAATTGGATATATTAAACAATTATATAATGAATTTTTCTGAACACATCGATATTAATTAAAGTATTTATAGCAGAAACTTGATTTTCCATTAAAAAAAAAAAAAAAAAAAAAAAAAAACATCGTATGTTGTATTCTCGCGGGAATATATTTTACGCGATTAATTTGAATATTCCCAATAGCGGAGCGGTATTTCGAACGAGTGTATTGGAGGCTTGAGCATGCCCGCGCATTTTTATTTTTGTCTCATCCTATAGAACAAGGGATTTATTCCACGCTGCATTCATAGGCCATCATCGGAAAGTTGCATATTGTTGCTCACAACCATACGAGTACACACGGTATTTTCGTAGCCTCCGGCGCGATCGATCGTGGCGGAAGATTCGCCGCGTTGCCTCGTGCGCTTTCTACACTCTCGTCTGCACTTTTCCCATTTCCGCCCCTTCCGCCCCCATCCCAGATCCCATTCCCGAAAGGCGAGGCGAGAGCTGCGTTTAGCCCAAGTGCAGATAGTGCAGAGGACAAGTATATATATATATATATATATATATATATATATATATATATATATATATATGTGTGTGTGTGTGTGTGTGCGAGGCGACACTTTTCACCGAGCTCAGATCTCAATGCTCTGCAGAACCATCATCGAAAATAATCTTCATGTTTACTATCGAGCAAGAGACAACGATTTATCTTAAACGGCAAGGTGTATCTTGCCTGTGCAGTTCAACAAATTCGACTCGTCGAAACACGACTGAACTTGGGCTAAACGCAGCTATAAATTCCTCAAAACCTTCTCCTTCGAGGAAAATCTTATTCGATGTTTCGGCGATGGACGGAGTCGAAGAAGGATTTTGGAAGGATCGAGGAAAATTTTCGATAGGCGTCTCGAGATGTAGCTTCGAATCCATCCAATATATGCTGCGGACGGCATTCTCGTTGTCTCGACTCGAACGCGTCGGACTTTCCCGTCGCGATCGATCGAATCGTCGCGCCCATGGGCGTCCTCGGGATAATTCTCGGAGGTGGGCAACGCGCGCGCCAATCGATAAATAACTTAACCCATTGACACACCTATCACGTGGCCCTTTCTGGGAGTCGGATTAAGCCGAAAAAGAAGGAACGAAGGGGAAAAAAATAAAAAAAAACAAAGAAAGGATACGTATTTTTTTTCTCCCGTCGTAAAATTGCGCGCGAATTCAATTCCTTTTCGAACACGTTCGATTTTCGCAGGACACGTTCGGACGCGTTCCGATCGCGATGCGGATCGATCGCGAAATTCGACCGATTCGGCGAGCGTCACCGCATCCGTTTCTTCCGTTTCGTTTCGAAGCAGCTGTCTCTCTTCGAGATTACAAATCGACCAGATCGGCGCGATTTTTTTTTTTTTATCGTGGGATTCAAAATCGATATTCGATTTTCTCACAACCCGAAATTGTCTTCTATAAGACAAAAAATATATTTTATACGCTAATCGTTCCATATCTTATCCGAAGGACATTCGAGAATGTTTTTAGGACATCTTCTCGATGTCTCTGGAACATTTCTCGGAGGTCTGTGCTGTATGGGGGCGTAAACACACTCACGTCTCGGATATACGTATTTGCGAGACTAAGGCGGTCCATTTTGCACTACGAACGCTTCGAAGCATTTGAAGCACTTAAATGGATCGCAGCCAGAAAGAAGCCGTACGTTCGGCCGCATCTCTCAGACATCAAAGTCCGTACTTCAAAAATCCTGAGTTTACGTATTGTAATTTCATCTCGTGCATTTTTTACTCGGATTCAGCGCAGCGACAAAAAAAAAAGAATATCGCGGTACCTGGGTGGTAACGATCGGTGCATCGTAGCTGAATATCATGCATAATCCGCTCGGAGGATTACGGAGCTTCTGTTTGTGGCTGGCTTACGTTCTCGGAGCATATTGTTGGAAGCTGGTGCCACACAGGCACGCATAGCATGAACTACACACGAGCGACAGCGGTGGTATAGGCTGTGGATACAAATACATCACGCGGCATTGTACGTGATATGTATAGCGACGGCGGCTTGGCTGACGCTTGAAAGTCGCGATCACTTTAGGAGTTAAATTTGAAAGAAGCGTGCGCTCTCTCAAGAGCGATCAAGCCTCGCGTCCTCCCTCTTTTTGTCAACAGGGCCGTACGCATACCTTTGTACGCCCTGTGATTTATTTCCCTCTATCGAGAAGTAATTATAAAAAAAAAAAAATTACAATGTAGAATGAAGAAAGTATCGTAGTATAAATTACGTAAAAGTATATTTTTTGATAACATTTTGTGGAAAAATTGGAATATATAATAACGTCGTGTTTATTATTGTAAAAATTCGCAATTGATTATATATATATTTTATATATATATATATATATATTTTTTTTTACTAATTACATTATAATGTATATTCAGGCAGATCATCGATCTAATACTAACTCGTAAGTGATAAATGTTCATAATCACATTCATAACTTGCAAATTAATGTCTATAGTCGATGATCGTCCGATGACTAAAAATTGTTCATTTATTCAATAATTAGATAATTTCTAGATTTTAGATTGCATCTAAAGATTATTTATGAGACAGATTCTGTCTCTCGATCATTCCGAGATCAATTACATAAGCTAAATATGTGGAATTCTATCATGCAGGGGGATACCCGATGACTCAGATACCGCCCTGCGACACGGTGCTCATGCTTCTTACGGCGTCGCGAACTGCGCAGATACGTCATCGAGCGAGAGCGTCGTTCAGCGAAGCAAATGCGGGACACATACGGCTAATAATTTAGTCTGTATAAGTTTTCGCGCTCTTTCTGAACGGCCCTCGTTTTCGACAGCAACATGTGAACTTGTCGTGACGGCGAAAATAATGCGCCAAGGCGAATCGAGTGAACGTCGGCCTCACACGCGTGATTAGAAAGATAATAACAAAAGGAGAGAGAGAGAGAGAGAGAGAGCGAGAAAGATGAAAAGAGAGACAGATATTCTCGTGGACGCGGCTTAAAGACTGCCAGGTACAATCAGGAGCGGATCGAATCAACAAAGGATCCTTGCGTCTATTGCGAATTGATTTTCAGAAGTAATGTGTATTTCTACCAATGTCCATTAATTTTAATCGTAGTTTAATTTATTTTTTACTCTTTTCTATTTCTTAAGATTAAAAAGAAAAAGTAAGTTATAAAAAGTAAGTTAAACCAAAATTAAAGTTAGTCTATATCGATCGGAAATGGAGATTATTAAGTTTTCATTTATTTGTGCATTCCTGCAGTGAATTTAAAACTTTTATGAATTTAAAATCCACGAGCTCATAAAATTAAATAAAGATGTGGCAATAATTGATTAAGTTTTAAAATGTAACGACATTAATTACGCGATACGTACACGCATGTAACAATTATTTTATAAATATTTAATACATTACTAAATAATTCCACAATCAAATAAATAATTTTGATTTGGAATGAAGTTCAACAAAGTTTAAGCTATTTTATTAAATAGTTATTATTTTTGGATATTGTTTTTAAATTCCATTCATTCACACTTGAACTTGGGATTTAGCTAAATTCCAATTAATTACCGATCAACTCGTCAAATAATGATAATAGCATTTTATAAACACAGAAAATAAAATCGTAATAAAAATTTCTCGTGGGAGGAAAAGGGGGGTAATCGATTTATTAAAGGGGAAATAACTCCAGCTTTGAACGGTTACGTTGCAAGTATCCACATAAAAATAATAACACGTGGTGTCAACCACGACAACAAACAATTGTCTTAAATTAGAAAAATTAATATTAGAGATCTGAGATCCTACCAAGTAATGTGCCATCTATTACATTTTCAAAATTATCAAGCTTGGTGTCTAACGAAACACACACACACACACACACACACACACACACACACACACACACACACACATATATATATATATGTAGTTATTAATCTTGCCATGAACACTTTTGCCTATTCGATTAATCGTTAATTAACTTTCGGATATTCGATTAATCATTGGATTATAAATTGGATCCAAGGCCTCCACTTGGCCCAAGTCTCCACACGCGATTACTCTTCTAAACATCATCTACGGGAATACGGCCCTGGCGCAATATTATGCCCTGGGTTGAGAACCCTCGGAGTGTTTCCAATCCCGAAGGCGATGTCCAGTGCTGCGTTTCGCCGTCATCGTGGTGGTTGTTTCTGCGCCGCTCGTGTGCACCCGGTGACTCGACGGTCGCGGCGTCACGCGTACGTTCGTCCAGAACGCGAGTGTCTCTCGGTCCGCGTGAATTCGCAACGGAATTCGTCGCGTCGCGCGCGTTATTTGCCTCGAATTGCGGATTACGTGCTTGATCCTTGACTAACGCCGTCGTCGTCGTCGTCGTCGTCGTCGTTGTCGTCGTTGTGTCGTCGACGACGTGCGTGCGTACGTGCGCGCGCGCGCGCGCTCTCTCTCTCTCTCTCTCTCTCGCTCGCTCGTCTCTCTCTCTCTCTCTGTCTCGGCATCGACGAAGCGACACATTGAGCGTACGTGTGTGTGTAAGCTGCGAAGGAAAAAGAGGGAGAAAACGGGAAGAACGAACGGGAAAGAGACAACGGAGCCAACGCGCGTACTGTTCCAGCGCGCGATGTGTTTGTATCCGTGATTCGTGAAAAAGGTGCGAAAAAGGAAGAGGAAGGACAGAGTGAGGAGGAAACGATAGAAGAGGACGGAAATACAAAAGACTCGATATAAAGAGCGCGGGAGAAAAAGAGAAAGAGAGGTAGAAGCGGCGGCGCCGCTTCTTTTCTCGCTTGTCGTTCTCGAGGGAGGACGGAGGAAAAGAGTACCTCCGTCTCCCTCTCTCTTTCTCGCTCTCACTCCTGGCGTGTGTGCGCGTGTGGTCGTATTCCTCTTCCGCTCCTCCCCCCCCCTCCTCTCCCTCCTTTTTCACTCTCTTCCCCTCGTCGGTGCGTTAGTGGCAGGTAGAGGAGGCGCGCGAAGATATCGCGCGAGCGAGCGAGGGCGCGCACAACGGCGAGGTAAAGGAGGACGAGAGTGGACGAGGAAGCGGGAAACACGTCGGCGTCGAGACGCCCGGCGACCGACTACCTGCTGACCGTGCCGGTCCGAATTGAACGCGCGCGCGGGCGCGAAAGACAGTGCGATTTGACACACGTTGCTGTTGCTGTTATTGCTGTTGCCGTTGGTGGAGGTGGTGGTAGTGTTGACGTTACTGGCACTGGTGATCGGCGACCGCTTGTGTGTGAGGAAAATGGGATGCGCGACGAGCCGTCGGCGAGCTGTTTAGCGTAGCGGTGTGTCGCCTGGAGCTTTAACGGCGGTGGCGACGGCAGTGGCAACGACGGCGGCGACGGTGGTGGTGACGGCGGCGGCGGCGGCGGCGGCGGCGGTGGCGGTGGCGGTGGCGGTGGCGGTGGCGGTGGCGGTGACGACAGCGGCAGCGGCAGCGGCAGCGGTGGCGGTCGCGACGGGGCCCAACGGCGAGAAGCGGTCGGAAAAATGGCGTCCGATAACGAAGCCTCTTGCGCGAGTGACCCAAATTTCGCGGTGATCTGCTCGTTCCTCGGCTGCTTCGGCAAGTCCTGCGGTATCATCTATCCGGACATCGCGCGGCTCCAGGAGATGCTTGAGGATACGCAGGAAGGTGGGTCTCTGCTCCAATCTCTGTCTATCTGTCTCTCTCTCTCTCTCTCTCTCTCTCTTTTTCTCTCTTTCTCTACGCTTGGTGTACGTGCTCTCGCGCGCGACGGCGGCAGGGGGAGGGAGGGAGGGAGGGACAAAGAGAGAGCGAGAGAGAGAAAGAGAGAGCGGCACAATCGTGTTGTATGTATATGCGCGCAAAACGGTAAGGAGGAAAGAGATAGATCATTCGAGGAGGTGTGCGGAAGGAAGCGAGAGGGAAACAGCGATACAACGCGACCCGCCCCCGCGAGAGGCCAGCCGTCTAAGCGCGTACTATTAGTTTCCTTCGTACGTCTCCGCTTCGACTGCAAGCCTCGTTCGTTCGTTCGCTCGCTGATTCGTTCCGGCGGTGGAGGCAAATCGCTCCTCTCGCTTCTTTCGACGAGGAGGAGCAGGAACGACGGTCGCGGGACGGGCGGCCGCCACCGCCACCGCCACCGTCGCCGTCGCCACCGCCGCTGCCGCCGCCACCACCACCGCCACCGCCACCACCACCGCCACCGCTGCCGTTTCTTTTTGTTTTGGTGTGTGCGAGCGGCTTGGCGCGAGATATATCGGTATAGGTAACTATACAGGCCATCCCCTCCGCGCGCGTCCCTCCCTCGCGTTCCGCGCGGTTTCGCGCCGACCTGAACGGCCTAATAACACGTTCCCTTCGCGAGGCGTTGCTATTGACAGATACAGCCGCGAAATACGGGGAGGGGCGGATTGGAGGGGGCAGGGAAGGGGATTCACGTTGTTATTGTTCCGCCGCGTGCTGCCACCTTCCTTGTTGTCAGCTTGTCGGTTACACGTGATTACGATTAGTTTACAACTGACGCGCTACGCCGAGCCGCTTCCCGATCTCTGGGAAACTTCATTGATCGGTCCATTCTAAACATTCGTGAATTCGTTGACGATTGCGGTCTCCTTAACTTGGAATGTATAAACAAAGCGGCATTCTGTTTTTTGTGTTACGAAATTCCCATTCAAAATTAGCTTGAGCTGTTTTTTCCGTAGCATTTTAAAGTATGTTTGAATAATTTTTATGTAAATTTACGTGAAAGTTATTCGAGCTTGTATATTGTTGTCTTATAAATAAATAAATTCTTCGGGACAGATTTCAATATAAATCTCTCACTCATATTTATGTCTAGTTAAAGTTTTGTTAATTTAAAATTTATTGTAGAATTTTATGCTATTCCTTTTCTCGCTTTCTCTTAAATTTATTTATGTTTTTTTCTAGTGTCACAAGAATTAATAGACCTGCACATCAAGTTGTTGCGGAAAACGCGTAAAACTGTATCACCAGAAAAGTGGGAACGGGCACTAGTCAAGTTTTGCCACACGTACTCTAATCAAGATGGATGGGAACTTGAACGCTTTGGTTACAAGAAAGCTCGTATCGCTGTTAAACTGCGTTTACTTAAAGTATGGCTTATTTAATTTTTCTTTGCTCCTAGGCTATAATAATTAATCCATCTTATGCCAAACACTTTTTCTATTCTAGGTATTATTGGAAACACAATTTGACTTAAATCAAAAGTTTAAGAATGAAGTAAACAAATTAGCAGCTGATGAGTTGCGTGTGGAACCATTGGGAAGGGACAAGAGTGGATTAGCATACTGGTGTCAGCTGGATGAAGAGTGCAACATAAGAGTTTATAGGGAAGATTTAGATGAAGAAAATTGGGAATTAGTAGCTCAGTAAGTTTTGTTCTTATAAATTATTCTAGATAATAATATAGTAAATTATTATTTTTGTTGTCATTTGTCACCATTCTTCACATCTATCAATAGTATGTACTATGTTATTTGCAATAGGGATCGAGAAGGTGTTGTCAATCTTATAAATACCTTATCAAATGGAGAAATCGGAGCTATACCAATTAATGAGGATAGCAATAGCTTAGAAATATCTGAGAAACCTATAATTGATACTGGACAAGTAACAACGTCTCCAAGTTTGGAAGACGAAGTTGTACAAGAAAACGGGGTACACATAGACGAAATGAATAATAAACAGCTACCAAATGGTAGAAGCGATGAATTTGAGGATGAACAAGAGCAAGATCAGGATCAAAATCGAGATAAGCATGATATCAGTAATGAAGCAGAAAAAGAAGAAATTGAAGAGGAGGAGGAGGAAGAAGAAGAAGAAGAAGATGATGATATTGATGCCGAAGACGATGATGCGACAAACGATGAAAGTTCCAAACAGATTACGGAGGAGGACGATTCTCAAGAAATGATGCGAACTCCGACGATAGAAACAAGGTGTACAAATGATTTATCTTTATCAGCGACTAATTTAAAGACGCTAAATACGAAGGCAGACGCAATATCGGAAAATGCGAGCCATAAAGAGATTACTGACGAGACATCCGCTTCCTTGATATCAGAAAGCAAATCCTCTATAACGCATGCACAGACTGATATCATGAAAGCCGAAATTGAAGAATCAGCACCATTAAAATCTATAGAAACGCCTGTTATTACCTCATCTCCGCTAAAACTGGTGAATATTACGGAATTGAAGCAACCCCCAGAAGAAAAATTCATAAATCCAACGATACCTGTTATCGCGCCGTTAAACGCAGCGAAGAAACACAGCGCTCTTGATGAGATGACAGATTCCGTCATGAAATCACTCGAGAAACTGCCTTGCAAAAACAATTTACCTTTCTCGTCTACGGATTCCATTTCTGTGGGACACAGCAAGCTATCCCTCAAGCCGATCGAGCAACTGGCTGCGAATCTTGTGAGGATACAGTCGGAGAAATTAGAGAAACCAAGTGGGCCGAAATCATTGGAAAAGATAGCGGAATCTCTAGCAAGGTCCAGTGGTATGCTGGGAAATATGGTAAATGGAGAGGATGATAGGTTACCGCAAGACTTTTGCGCGAGAAATCAATCTGAAAAGTCAGCAATCCACAGGGGTCACAGAGGGATAGACTTGTCGACGTCACCACGTGGTTGGGAAAATGCAAACGAGCAAAATAGACCGGTGGATTTCTCTGGAATCGATCTTTCTAGTCGAAAGTTGGGAAAAACGATGGATCTACCCTCGCCGGTCTATAGGACGCAGGATTTCCAGCATCGAGAAATGGATCTGAGCACGAAGAAAGTGAGCAAACCGGATGTGCCAAATCTGCCGTATGATGCGCGGAGCGTGATGATGCGCAATCACGTGATGGTGGCCGATTTGAGCAAGCGACAAATGCCGTTTACCGCGTACGAGATGTCGTCGACGCCGTATCATAATACAGCTAGATTACCCGCCAAGGATGAACACAGATTGCCGAGCTACGCGATACTTTCTGATCCTAGCAAGCTCACGACGCTAAGGATGAATGCCGCACCATTGAAACGCTCTTTAGAGGATGACGATATTCAGCAAGATATGCTGAAGAGGTTAAGGGCGGATGTAATTCCAATCAGAGGTTCTATGGACAAGAGACCAATGATGAGCGCCAACTGGAGGGATGAGGTGAGCGAGGCTATCGAGGAACCTATGATGATGGTTCAAGGCGAAGGATCTGGCAGCGATTGCGATGCGGTAAATCCCATCGTCGGAGAGGCTATAGAGGAACCGACGGTTTTTTTCTACGGCGAGGGTTCCGGGGCGGAATGCGAGACAGGTAACCCCGGTGACGATGCGCCCACTGACAATAAAGAAAGCAACGAATCAAAAAATGAACCTGACTCAGCTACTGCGACATTATCGCAGAATAAGGTTTTAACCGAGGACGAGGTATCCACGGGCTCGATAGTGTCGAACAAAACCCCTGTAAAATTAAATAGAAACTATTCACAGTCTAATGTAAGCGTAAATGATAATTATCAAATAGTAGATTCTATGCAAGAAAAGCCAAAGTTCAAGCACACGTTAGGCGTTCAGATAATACCTAAAAGTACAACCGGTTCCGTCAAAAGGTTGTCCAGGTGGGACGTGGGAAAACCAGAAGAGAAAGGAGAGTGTGACAGTAGTATCATATCAAATGAAGGAGACATATCACTCAAGGAAAGTATAAACGAACGAGACAAGGAAGAACAGAAATTGTCGAGCTCGGATGTTGAATTGCCCAAAACTGGATACGAGAATTCTACCGATGTGGATCAAAGCGTCAGGGTAGACGACTTTGTAAAAGCGAAAAGTGAAACCGTCGAAGACAGTGTTAAATTGCAAGTGTCCGATGTAAGTTCAGAAAATACAAGTACGATGAAACAGGAAAGAGACTCTAAGCTTCAAGAGCCCGTGCAGTGCGATTCGTCGATATCATCTTGTCAAGCGGACACTTCGCAAGAACCTGAATCATGCGCGGATCCTGAATCTACTGTAAATTCGGCCAATGTACAAAATGTTTCCGATTCGCATGAACCAGATACAGAACCCGAAATAGCGAATAACGAATGCAAATCAACGGTCGAATCTCCACCGAGATTTTTTTTTGGTCCCAATTGCATCTCGTATACCTCGAAAACTGATGAATTGGAATCCCAAAGGGAGCAAAGTCTGAACATTTCTGTTAACGACAGAACGGACACTGTGCAATATGAATGTGTGTCTTCATCGAAATCAGCGGATGATATAATTCATCCGTACAAGACAGAAGATTTCGATCTGACACAAACAAATAATAATTCATTGAAATCGGATTTGTTTATTTCGGAATCTGACAGCGTTTCTTGCGGGAATAACAGTAAAGACGTAGAAAAAATTGAAGTGTCACCAAGTGACTCGTGTGACCAAACGAAGGAACAAATTTCAATGTCCAACAGTTCGATAGATCCAAATAGTGAGTGCAACACTGCTAATTCGTCTCTAACACAAGTTCAAACGGAGACAAGTAAAGAATCGAACATGCAAGAAACTATTTGTCTTGACAAGGAAGTGGAAGAGGACTGCTCAAAGTTGCATGCAAGCTCGTCGGAGGTGATAACCGAAAATGAAAGTATTAATGACATAAGTATGACCGAAGAAGATTCAATTAAAATTAGTTCGCTAATTAAAACTAGCGAATCTAACGTGCAATCAGCGGAATGTGGAATTGTTGAGCCTCCGCAACGCGCTCAGTCTACGGATTCTGAAAATGTTGTAAGTACAGAAAGTCAAGGAGATCCTTTCAAATCGGACGATATTACATCGCGACTGTCGGATGACAAAGAGGATAGTAATAAAGAATCGAAAACCGATGATTCTAAAAACGAGAATGACTGTCAGTTGGATAATATAAACGTCTCCAAGGAAGAGCAAGATAAAGTCGAGTTTGAAACAACGGCGCATTCGTCTTTGTCACCTCTTACGCAAAATTCACAAGCCGAGCTGGCTGACCTCAGGGAATTCGAGGACATTAACAATTCCAATGAGCCGTTAGATTCTACGAATGCGGCAGAGTCTGTGAATTATCAGGAAGCAAGCAGGCTTGAGAAGACTGATCTGGATTCCGCCGGCGAGAGCTGCGACAAGCAAAGCGACAAGAATGATAATTTCTCTGAAATCGACGGTCAGGAGGATCATTCGACCGATACGGACAATACGGAGAAAATGAAGGGCCTGGCCGGTTCCGATGCCGATTCGTTATGCGTTAACTACGACAAAAACAGCGAAAGAACTGACGTTTTATCGGACGTAGGAACGCAAGACGATGGATCGGGTGACTCCGAAGAGATCAAAGAGAAAGAACTGAACGACGCGCAAGTCAACGACGCTGTGTTCGGTATAAATTCCGAAACCCATCTTCCTGAAAGTTCTGTGGTAACTAGTTCGGGGTCTGTCCAAGAAAGTGATAAGCACGATGTAGTTCCTATCATAAGCAGCTCGGACGACGTCTCTGCACAGGATTCTTCGTCTCAAGAGAGTGAGTCTGTGCAAATAGATGGTGAAAAGGTTGAAAATTCGACATTGTCCGATACCAATAAACTTTCTACATTCAGCATTTCGCCAGTAACGGTGCCTGAAACGAACATTTTAAAATTGTCAAAGTCCGACGTCGTCGAAACTGCGAGAGAAACGAGCTTGTCTAGCTTAATACAGTCTACGAGCGAGTATACAACCGACAATGCTTCTGAAAATCCCAGTTCTTGTATCGATCAGGACTCTAATGGGGAGATGGTTATAGATGATCGCGTGTCTGAATCAAATGAATTGTTCAAAGAAACTGAGGAAGTTGCAACGAATTGCGACGAGCAATCGAGAGATACAGCACCAGAAGTTTCAACAGAATTCGAGAAAGAGACGACTCCAGTCGTTACCGTAGAACAAGAATCTTGTCAATCCGTGACGGAAATTGAAGTCTCAGAGAAGGAAAAATCTGAAATTAATGCAGAAGACAAAGTTGACAACGTTGATGTTAAAGAATTTACTACTGCAAAAGATGACGGTGAGGCTTGTAATATCGATAAACGGGATATAGAAATTGCGGAGGATACTCGCGAAGTTAACAAAAGTGAGGAAATTGCCAGAAACGTGGAAAAGTTAGAGATAAATACAACAGCTGCAATTGCTGAACAATCAGAGACAGATGCCGTCAATGTAATTTCTCAGGATTCACGAGCGAAGATAACGAACGATACGAGACAGTCATTAGTCGCGAATTACGATAGCGATTCCAATGATAATGTAGGTAGCGATAATGTTCTTGAATCTGATTCGGAGCAAATGAACAATTCTAAGGAAGACCGCATTGCCATTTCAATAGAACAAGAAACGGGTGAAAAACTGCACGAAAAGTCATTTGTTGAGGAAGATGTTAAGGAAGATGATGTCAATACAAGTGTAATCGCTGATATTTCTCAAGAACTAGCGACTGTTGGACAACAATTGGAGGAACCTCCGGAAATGAAAATTGACGAAGTATTAAATCAAGATGCAAGTTTAGTTGTACAGCAAGACGTAAAAATTAACGAACAGGAATGTACCGACGAAACGCAAGTTGAAGCTACTTGCAATAATATTGAATATCGTTCGAATGATCAATCAATAATGCCTTCGGGTAGAGATGACTTTCAAAAAGAAACGGATATTCATTCACATATTGCTGTTACTGACGATTCTAAAATATCAGAAATATCAGATACGTCAAAGTCACTTTCGGTAACTCCCGTCACGACTGAAGATACAATCGAATCTCTTCAAAGCAAGAGTCTCGAGATAACTCCAGTCAACCATAGTGAGAAAAGTAAGGAGCATCTCAATAATTTAATTGATAACATGAAGGCAGGAATGCAGGAAACTCGAGACATCGAGACGACGGAGAAAGCAGATGTGACATCTGAAAACGTTTGCAATTTTAATGAAAGCGACGCAAATAAAATTGCTAAGATTTCGTTTACTCAAGAAAATGCGGAATTCAACACTATCGACAATCAAATGACTAATGTATTCCATATAGCAGAGCAACATACGAGAAACATGGACGAAAAATTGAACGTTAGTTTGGATACTGAGAATATTGCGAGATCAAAAAATGTAAACGAACTCATTACCGAGGAGCTGCCTATTCCGTGTAAAAGATTCAAAGAAGATCCCGCTGACTGTGAAAGTAAGGACAATAAATGGGATGTTAAGCTGCAAGAAGAATGTTTGACTAAGCCATTCACGGAAGGAATAAATTTACCATCGATTCAATCAGAATCGGACGTTATGCCGGTAAAAGTAGATAATGATTTAGATGCAAACAGATCACATATGTGGAAAATTGAAGATGCAAGTTTAGAAGAGAGTATGACCCCGGATAACTTATATTATCATTCGAATTCGATATCTACGAAGATAGAAAATGTTAATAACTTGGATAGTTGCAATAATCAAAATGAGCCTTTTAGTATAAACTTAAATGTAAATAAGATTACAGAAAACTACGATAGAAATGCGCCTTTGGATGCGAATAGCGAGTCGACTACGTTTCCCGCTCAGGGGATTATTTCAGAAATTGGTGCTATTAAATCCGATCCCAAAAAGGAAGCTAGCAAGAGGCTGATCGATGCCTCGGATATAGAAGATGTTCCTCCGGTAAAGTCTAAGCCTCCGTACTTAGAAACCGATGATGACAAAACGATGGAAACTTTAACGAGTGCAGACGCGGAGGCACCCAAGATTTTAGATATATCGAACCAAGTTGAAAAATTGCAACCGCCAATCGAAGACGAAGCGAGGGCACCGACGATTTCCACAACAACGCAATTATTTCAAAACGATTTTGGTATGATAAACGATTCTGCGCCGATTGTCGCGCCGATAGAAGAAGGTACCGAGAAGGTTGATTTAGTAGAAGTTGCCGAGAGGAAAGAATGTTTGGAAGTGCAGAATATCGAGATGAAGAGCGTCCCTACAGCTTCCGACGATTCGACAGGCGCGGACAATGAATGTGTCTTCAACGTATCACCGGAAGAGGCTGATCCCTTAGCGTGCACCGACGACGATGCTTTGAGGAATATCACCGAGGATACATCTGACGCTTCCAAGATAAGTATTCGCGTAAAGCCGGCAACGGATTTGGTTTACGAGGGATGGAAATTGGACAGCACTACGGAAATGCCGAAAGTCTCGCGAAAGCGGCGAAATAGCGCTCACGAGTCGAATTCCGAGGACGGGGCGACGAAGCAAGAGGACGAAGAGATGATGGGTGGCAAAAGGATGAAGTTACGGGCGAAACGTATGCCCGACAAGGAATTACGAAAGTCCATCGAGGAAAGTCGCGGTGTGGCGGTGAGCTCCGAGGACGAGGCTGTGAAATGTGGCTCCGATAATGCAGCGGAGCCTGTAAATAAAGACGGCAGTGACGATCCGAATATGATACAAGCAATGGCGATTGATAAAAAGATCAGAGGTCGTCCCAGAGGTAGACGGAGACGCGGTTTTCGAGGTGGTGGACGTCCTAATCGGCCGAAACTCACGGAATTTCATCAAGGCGATCAAGCGTCGGAAATTTCTCCCGGTGCTCATCCGGACGGGTCACCTAACGATACTTTAAATACAACGCAGAAAAAACGGAAAAAGCGTAAGTACACACGCTGTAATAATTGTTCGCAGGGTACACGACAGTAGTAGTCAGTGAAAGTCGATTGACCGAGCAATTTTATTTTTGCAGGAAAAATGGTCTTGGGCTTGGAAATAGGTAGAGATATTTCGCTAGAGACAGAAGCACCCGTGACAGAACACGATGAGACGCCCGTGAGGCAATCGAGAAGAATTGCGCAGTTGAAAATAAAAGAACAAGCAGACAGGCGCAGAATCGAGGAGGAAACCATGAACCGTGAGTTGGGAGAGAAAAAGGAATCGGAGAAGAAAAAGAGAAAGAAACAGAAGGTAAGAAATTAAAGTAGTGCTTTATGTTAAATATGTGAGAGATTATAGATTATCTAGTTTGTATAAGTAATCGTTTGTGTTTACTTAGCCGGAAAGTGAAGAGGAGGTTGTTATAAAGGAAATCGAAAAGGATAAAAAATCCAAGAAGAAACGTCGGAAGAGAAAGAAAAAGAAGATGCTCGCCAAATTTAACGAAGCAAATCCATGGCAGAGTTCCTCTGGGTCTAGCAGCGACGAAGAGAATGAGAATGAGGATGAGGAAGAGGAAGACGAAGATATGGAGAGTGAGGGATCCTTGTTGTTTAAGAGTGATCACGAATTTTCTCCGGAAAGCGATCTTGAGAAGGATCAAGAGTCTGAACCATTAAGACGTGCAAGAACTGCACAAAAGGGTAAGTTTTTTTACCCTAAAAAGAAATTCAATGAACTTATTTGAAATATACATAATTTTATTATTTTTATTTCTTATTAGCTCAAAGTGATGTTGAAGAAGCCGAGGATGAATATGCTTGTCAGAAATGTGGGAAAGCTGATCATCCCGAATGGATTCTTTTGTGCGACTCTTGCGATAAAGGTTGGCACTGCTCTTGTCTCAGACCAGCTCTTATGCTTATACCTGAAGGCGACTGGTTTTGTCCACCGTGTCAACATGTAAGTTTACCCTTCCTTACGATTACTTTATATATTTTTCATACGATAAACTATATATTTTTGCATAATTCCATAATATATGTGTTGAAATATATTTATATAGTTGTTGTGTTATTTTTTTTTTTTTAAGAATTTATTGGTAACCAAACTACGGGAGACCCTGAAAACATGGGATCAATTAACAAAAAGACACGAGAATGAAGTATTGCGGAAGAAACGATTGGCTTTTGTTGGCATAAGTTTGGATAATGTACTTCATAAAGGTGAAGCGCAACGTGGGACAAAAGGATCGAAAGCGTCCAGTCAAGAATCAGATAATGGTATCTTTCATATAGCGATTTTATATAGCGATTCGTTTTTTGATATAATAACAAATTTGCATTAATTAGTGATAATCGTACATCATTATAATATACCTGATATTAATCTGTTTTTACACAGAATCTTCAGATTCTTCTTCGTCAGCCTCTAGTTCTGAAACTTCGAGTAGCGAGGAAAGCGAACCAGTTTATCAATTACGTGAACGTCGATGCGCCAGCACTTACAAGTTTAATGAATACGATGACATGATTAATGCCGCGATTCAGGATGAAGTTGAAGCTGTTCAAGGTGCTGGCAATCAAGGAAGAGGAAAGGATATTGCAACGATAGTGAATGCAGAGAAAGAAGAGGCACAGGTAAAAAATAATTAGATATTTAAATATAAAAATATGTATACTTAATGCCTATAATACTATAATCTGTTTGTTTTACAGGCTGAAGCATTAAAGATGACTCAGCTAGAAGAAGACAAAGACGATATGGAATCAAAACCGGAAAAAGAAAGTGATGAAGAATATAAGATCGAGAATGAAGATATGATTGATGAAGTAGAAGAGGAACAAAATACTGTTGCTAGAAAATTGTTAGCACGTAAGAAACATCGGAAGTTGAACAGTCTTGATATAAGCAGCGAAGACGATCCAGATAGTGATGAAGATTTCAAAGGTACAAGCTCTGAAGAAGAGGAGGACTTTGATGATCACATTACATCGTCCGATGATAGCAGTTTTGCCGATGTAAAACGACGTGGCAGAAAGGGCGACTCGCGTCCTGTTAGAAGATCTACCCGGGCGCGTATGACGAGAGCTTATGATGACGATTTTAGTAAGTTTTAGCAATAAAACTACTTGTTTTATTTTTTAATGTGTAATGTCTTTTATACACACACACACACACACGCACGCACACACACACACACACACACACACACACACACACACACACACACACACACACACACACATATAGATATATATGAGTGAAAAAATATAATTGTAATCTATTTAGAGAATAACTAACTATAATAATTAATTATATATATATATATATATAAAAGTTAATTATTCTCTAAATAGATTACAATTATATATTTTTTCACTCAAAACTTGTAACTTTTTACGAAATTTTTTAAAAAATCGAAGCATATATAAAGAATGAGAGTTCAAACTGAACTCAAAAATTATGAAATTAGCTACTGCAAATTGATCACTTTTACATAGAGCTATGCATCATTTCAATATTTTCTATATAATAAATATCTATATAAATTTCACTAAATTTATCATTATTAAATTTTGATTTGAAATTAAATTGTCAAACAGATTATTATTGATTTGATTTTGAAATACATTTAATCTGTTGAAAGAATATTTAAAGAACTTAAAATCAATTACATATAATTTTTGTATTAAATTATGTATCTTAATCGTAATAATAAAATATTTATAATTTTCAAAATATAAGTAATAGTTATGTAAATATTTTTAATTTTTTAAACATTGTAAATATTTATAATTTCTTAATTTCTATATATCTAAATCTAAATTTTTATACATATGTAAATATTTATAATTTTCAAAACATATGTAATAATTATGTAAATATTTTTTTAGTTAATGATGACAGCGAAGAGAGTGATCGACCAAAAAGAAAGAAATCACGATCTATATGGGGAGATTCAGATAGCGAAGACAGTGATAATTCCTGGAGGCAGAGAAAGAAAAAGTGCGCGATTCGTGTTATTAAAAATAATATATAAAAAATTGTATTAAAAAATATTTAAAATGTTTAAAATTATTACAGAAGCAGGACGATACCAACATCCAGAGTCAGAACAATACCCAAAACCAAGGGTAAGAAGAAAAAAAAGAGAAAACGTATAATAGAATCTGATAATCAGAGTGAGAATGACGAAGAAGATGAACCAAAAATGGAAGAACAATGCGAATCTAATTTGCAAGATTTTAATACCACTATAAATGAAATGTTGAATGTTAATAAACAGGAGAATTTTGAAACTAATGTTACTCCGGACGAAAATAATGTTGAAATGAAAGATGAAAGATTACAAGAAGTAGCAACACCTTCAGAAATTCCGATTCCACAGATTCAACATCCAACAGAAATGGTACCAATTCAAAAAATTAAAAAGGTAAGAAAATTTTAATCAATTACTGTAACAAGAAATTTAATATTGAATATTTTTTCAGGACATTGTACCTAAACCGAAAAAGGCTCCAGCTATTAGACGAAAGGTCTGTATTTTTATTTAATTTTTTTATTTCTTTAATTGAGAATTGACTTTTCAATAATAATAATGTCTCTAAATTTTATTTCTTACAGATTATTTATGGCGGACTGCCAGATGAAAACAGACAAGAAGAAGAAGAAATATTAGGTAGACGAACTCGAGGACGAAAGATCAATTATCGAGAAGAAATGGCATCGGATAGCGAAGAAGTAAGTGTCTTTGTTTTTAATAAAATTATCGATATCCAAATCTTGATTATTTTGCAGGAGTTGAAAAAAGCATTAATGATGAGAAAAGCTGGCGAAAGTGAAGATGAATTTGTAGTGAATGAAGCTGACGATATGAATGATGATGGAGAGAAGGATTCTGATTCCGGTAACACATTTTATATCATACAAGAATACAAAATTTATTATACACCGTTTCCATCATATGTTGTTTTTTTTTTCTGTAAAATAAGTCAAAGGTAAATTAAACGATATATAATCAATAAGTTGAGTAAAGATTTTCTTTGAAAAAATATAAGAGAAGGATTTATTTTATATTTTCAACTTTAAAAAGTTTTTTAAAATTATTACTAAATTTTTAAAAATATTTATCAAATATTTTTTATATAATTTATATAATTTATGAATATATATGAATGATAATTATATATTTATAACTATTAATTGAATATTTTAGGAGATGTTTATATCCCTAAGAAGGATGCTTTGAAGTTTAAGAACAAGTCTCCGAAGACGAAGAAACCACGTAATAGTAAGAGTCCTGCCGCGAAACGTAAATCGTTATCCGATGACTTGCCGAAGCAAAGGAAGAAACCTGGACCGAAACCGGGAAGTAAAAACAGAGGACGCAAGAAGCTAAAAGATGATATGGACGGAGATATGATTCATGCAGTCATGGACAATCCTATTGGTGATATAACATCTAAAATGGATGAGAATCTTGCAGATAATGTTGGATTGACTGCTACAACAATGTCAGTAGCAAGTTCGTTTACCGGGGATGTTCCTGAAGGATCGCTAACGGGTCTTGGTGCTGGAGAACTAGCTGATCTGGATGACGAACAACTCGAGCAGATGATGATGGACGAAGAATACGGGCGGCGACAGCTAGAACTTGCAGCAATTGAGATAGAAAAGAAGAAGAAAAAGGAAGAACGAGAAGCCAAGAAGTTAGAGAAGGCGCGGTTAAAGGCTTTGGAGATATTGGCGGCGGAAAGGCAGAGGGATCCTAACGCGCCTGAGGGAACGGATGGTGAGGTGCCCAAAAAGAAGAAGCGCGGACGTCGTAGCAAGGCCGAGATACTTGCCGAGCAAATGCGCAGGGATGGCGCACCAAATCTGGGCATTACACCGGGAGCAGGCATTGGCACGGATGGTATGTCGCACAATGTGAATCCCGGCACCTTATCTACAGGTCTAACACCGGAAATGGATAGGAGCGTCGAAGGAGGACACATGCCTCTTATGACGGGGCCAGATGGACATCTTTTTAATCCGGATGGTACGCCGATGAAGCCGAAGCGACGAGGTCGCGGCAAGGGTAAAAAGACTCTCGCGTTGGAAGCAGCTAGAGCTGCGGAAGCTGCAGCTAAGGCGGCGGCCGAAGCCGGCTTGATCGGTATGGGCACTGACTCAAACTCGGAGATGAAACAAAGCGATATACCAAATGTTCTTCCTACGCCAGGTAGCAGTACATCTGGCTCGGCACCTTCCACGCCGCCAGCGAGTGCCGTACCGACGCCGGGTCCTCCATCGACGCAACCATCGAACTCACAATCGGTTTATCCATCGCTACCACCCGGTCAACAGTCTTCCGTCATCACAAGAATGCTTCAATCCCAACCAGTATCTAGTAGTCCGCAATCTTTTACCGCGGCGGCAGCTGCGATGGGTCACAAGTATTTCGGTGGACCCAACGCCGGCGGACAAATGATGGGTGGTCCGCGGACGGGATACGAGATGCAGCCACGCGCCAGGATCCCGTCTCCTTATAGGCAAGCAGGTCAATCGTCTATGCCGCCGCATTTCGCTGCAGTCAGATCGGGCACACCACCGATGCGTATGCGAGTACCCGGACCGCAAATGTATCATACGCCTCACCATCCAATGGACCCGTCCCCATCGGGTGGCGGACCGATCTCCATTAGCAATAGGGATCGCAGTTCGCCTCTGACGCCCGGCGGACCGGCGATGATTCCACCATCAGCTGGTAGTCCACTGGCCAAAGGCGGCCCAACGCCGCCACCGCCACCTCCGCCATACGTGCGAGGCGGTCCACCGATGGCTAGGTTTGCCGAAAATCCTATGGGACCCAGGCATCAGATGCCACCGTTTACCAATGCCTCGCCTGTTAACCATAATATGCAGCAACCTTCACCACCCCCCAATCGACCACCCGGTAATTTCTCACCGTATCATCCACCTCCACCTCCTAATTACCACTACGGTGCCTATCCGCCGCCTCCGCCAATGTCTACAGCGGATGATGCGGCTGCCTACCAGAGTTCGCCGTATACTTCGGAGCATTTCTCTTCACCAGCAGACAACCAGCCGCCGATTCAGGGACCGCCTCAAGGACCGCCGCCGCAGCAATCACATCCGAATGACGAAGATCACGGAACCGGCGAATTTGGTGGTCTGGTATCTTACTTCAGTAGCCAGAGAGAGGATGATCTCGATTCGTAGCATGAGTGAGAGCTTGGCCAACCCTGAATCATTAAATAGAGAGAGCGTACCCAGGTAAGACCGCAACTTTTGCTGCAGAGGGAAAAGCGGTAACGCAGATAAAGCATAGTAAAACACGAACGATGCTTTGAATAATCTAACTTTTTCAGAATATTAGTGCGTGTGTGTCCGAAATAAAGCTGTAGAGTCTTCCTCTTCGACCTCTAAAGCAAACAGTTGTTTTGTAGTCTTTGCACTTCTTACGCCGCCAGAGGCAAATCTAAGGTTGGCCAAGTGTAGAGAGAGAGAGAGAGAGAGAGAGAGAGAGAGAGAGAGAGAGAGTGTGGAATGATAAATCATAGTGACAGAGCGGAACCTATTTTCTAAGAATTGTAAGTTTTCTGTAATTAGTTTTCAGTTTAATTGGATTTATATATAATGACGTACGATCGCGAAAACTTCAACAATATAAAGATATTGCGATCGTCTGAGAGATGACGAGGCGAAAGATCTGACCAGAACCATTTTTCACCATTATTTGTTACTATGATCCGCTAATAGAAATCCAAGCAAAATTATTTTTTAAAAGATGAGAATGGGATACCTGTTCTCTACAAAATAGTCGCATGTCTTATGAAGGAAAGAAATGAGAAGTCGATCTTCAATAATGATGATGAAAAAAAAGAATAAAAATTATCGAGTGGTTTTGAATGACGCATCGTTATTAACGTGTACATATTGTAAATACCCCGTAAGTCCTTTAGATTATATATTACATGTATTATATATATACACACAACACATGCAGTCATGCAGAATACTATAAAAAAATGAATTAGTGCGGAAAGGGCACAAATGTAATATTTAAATTTAATTCAAAAGAATGGCATCTGAATATAATAAATTAACAAATGGTGTGAAAACTATTACTATAATTATTTATAAAGAAAAAGATTAAGAATTTATGATAGGCAGTATATTGTATTTTACAAATTTTACTTGATAATTCTATGAGAAACCATTAAATATATAGTTATATTGGAGAACAGGAGGCTGCTTTAAATGTATTCTATGAAAAATAAACATAAGAATGGATTTTAATAAAACAGCGATAGCGTGATTGGCATTGCATGGAAGTTACAGAATGATTGAAATTTTATTATGTTATTTAATACACATATAATTATTTCTATTTCTAATCCTGTACGAATTTATATAGACTTGTGCAAATTTTTTATTGAGTCTGCGTGTGGTCTTTCAACAAACAAAAGAGTAAGATTTAGGAAAGACGATATATATATATATATATATATATATATATATATATATAAAATATTTGAGCGACATGTCTTCAAATCATACACATTGTAAACTAATTTCAAACCAAAATTATTTAAAAAATTATATATATATAATTATAATTTTGATTTGATATTAGTTTAGTAGCTAGCTGTTTGTGTGTAATTTGAATATTCAAATAATATCTCGTTCGGATATTACTTAAAATTTCTTCCTGCATTTCTAATTTATCAGTATCTTTGCCTGTTTAGGTCGACAATTATCGACGTTTCAGATACACTTAAGTTTGACTTTCGTCCAATGTAAAAATCATATTCATCGGATTAGGATATTGTGGAACATGATAAAACAATCGGCCGATTTAAATGTGCTCTGAGGAGTAATCTCGAAGAAGACGACTCAAAAATCCTTTCTGGATTGAATTGGCTAACTGTAGCTGACTTTGACGTTAGTCAATTCTGAGTTTTTTTTTTTTTTTCATAACAAAAATCATGCAACTAGTTGAACTAGAAACTCATTTGATGCTGTCAAATGCTCCTTCTGCGACTTTTGTATCGTACGAGCAAATATATTAGTGCCATGTGTGCTACATGTATATTACATTTGACACTTATAATATAATAATGTGATGTATACATATGAATATCTGGCAATTAATTCCAGAAATGCAGGAAGAAAATCGAAATAGATCGGGATATCTATTGGACATACGCAATTGCAACGGTGACTGGATGTCGAGATATTGGCTTCGCGTTGGGCGAAGTTTAAATTTCAGTTTTTTTTTTTGGATCACCTTTTTGGATCATGGGTGATCGTGACAGCCTCCTGCTCTTTGAAATTGAGGCCACTAGTGGCCACGCGTGATGAAAGAGGGAGAAATCATGTATCTGTTTAGTTATCACCACGTACATACATACCTAATATAAATAGAAGCTATTATATGAATAAACAAGAAAAGGATATTACATTATTACATTAGGATTAGCTTGCTTGGGAGAGTTTCCTTTACTACGTTGAACATTTTGCGACAAAGTCGAATGATTATACACGTATACACATATGAACCCACTTAACATTCACACACATGTACACAGTCCTACATGCCGTATAATGTAATAGAGGGGTTTACTACCTACCACTAATTTTATTATTTTTACACCTATTACGATGTATATCGATATTGCGCGCAATTCGATGTACAATCACTTTCTATCGTCTTCTTCTTTAGGCACAGCATGTCTTTGGGGCCGCCGGTTTTTAAACTGCGCCTCGAGGAAAACCCAGCTCTATCTCGAAAGTAATTACTACTTTCCTCTCTTTAATGTGCAATGGGCAAGAATTATGGTTTTGCAATCTTATAATATTGACGATGATTCGTAAAAGGGAGATAGATGTATTTAATTTACATCTATGTATCTGTAGAATTATATTTAGCGAAATTTCTTATATGTGACATCAATTATTATATATATAATAGTAATCATTTAAGGACATTTGAATAAGCGCGATAACGATTTGCATTTTTTACTACAAACTTAAGAAGGTTAATTTGAGAGAAAGCAAAATTCATATTTGTTTAGTTTGTACTGTTAAAGAGATTATATCGTTAGTGCGTTAAATCATGTTTTGTATTCTCAATTTCTTTCAATAATTTAAGGTAAATTTTGCTTGTCATCATTTAGATCGTACATATTTTTTAAATTCATTTTTATGTGCGCGACATTGTATGCACTTAGCGAAATATTCACTTTGATTATTTATATATATATATATATATATATATATATATATATATATATATAAAATAAATGAATATTTCACATATTTGCGACAGGAAATAGTTGGTAGTTGCGTGAAAATCGAGTGATTTAAAATGTGACATGAGCAAAGATTTTTTTTCAAATTTGCATGGAATAATTTTGGTAGCATTTACTTCTCTTTACCTTTATTATTTTAGGTGTCTCTCCTCGAGGCGTAAATTAGAGAAGCGGCTCGTTAAGACAATAGTAAACATGGTGCAGTTTAGCTTTTTCTTTTGATAAGGGTCTAGACCAAACGCAATTATATTACATGTTGTAGCCTAAATAAAAGAATTTTGTAATAAAATTCAATATATTGAAATAACATTATCGAATCTTTTGATTTTCTTTCTCCTTTCTCTCTCTCTCTCTCTCTCTCTCTCTCTCTCTCTCTCTTCCTTCGCCGATCCTTTAAAGAATAACATACTCAAATTAATAAAAGGATTTTTAGGTACTTGTACTGTAATTGAAGAATCAATTTTTAATAAAATTTATTGCTTCTGATACAAATGCATAAAGCATAAAGTTTGAATGCTACGATGCTTCATTAAATGATATTTCTTTAGGTATTTTAATGTTACACACAGTGTTTCATTTTAATAAAAACAGGTGTAAAAATTCCTAACGTAAAAGAGAATCTCGGATAAAAATTTTTATATTTCTAGTTATTTTGTATATTAAACAGATAAAGTTACCAAAAGATCAGTACTTTACGAGATTATTTTATTCCGGCATATTTTTACATAAAAAATAAAATATCTCGTAGACTTTATTTTTTAATAGCTTAATATTTTTATATGAGGATGAGACAGATTAATTACAATTTGCAAAATATATAATTTATATAATTTCTTTTGAAAACAGAGCTGTGTGTTTTCTTTACAGTACGTTGATCGTACTAAATGTTGATACTTGATCAAGATTTTATAGAGATTATGAACAAATCTTGTAAATTAAGTACTCTTGTTACTTTGAAAAGGATATCTGAGCAATCTGATATTATTTTTATCAAAAAAGAACAGGCTTCAATAGAGAGCCTTATATAGGACTCTAGGCTTCAAGGCCGATATTATCAGTAGTGAAAATCTATAATACGTGTGACAGGAACTATAGATTTAATACTAGTGATGTACAAAGGTACTGATCAGTACGCAGTTTCAGTGTACATTTCTCATACCAGTGCAGAAAGTTCATCTAAAATCAAACATTTAAAGATTTATTTCTTTTAGCTAAACTTCTTGCACAGTTAATTTTTCTTTTTTTTTTCTGTGTTGGAGGAAAAAAGAGAAAAGATGAAATATTGAAGAAGTTCAATTAAAAGAACAGGCTTGGCTATTTCTTGGATCTGTTTTTTTTTTTTTTTTTTTTATAGTTGAACCAGTGTATATTTAAAATGAAATAAATATGTATTTGAAGTTTAGCAAAAGAGCAAGAAAAAAGTTTTAGTGTGGTTCAGTGTAGCAAAAAAAAAACAAGTCCAGTCTCCTGTAATATAACTGAGAGGGCGTTGATGAGAGCATGCAGCGAGCTTTCAAGTAAAGCTTGTAAAACTACTCCAAAAACACCGGTTTGTGATATTATCTCGATATAATTCAGTCAGCATATCAATGTGTCATATGCCAAATTCATGATTGCAAAAGTACTGATTGACGTTTATTGAAATGGAGCCTGTTGATCATTTTGATACTGTTGACGAAAGGTATGAATATTCTTTATAAAAATATAACTTTGCACATAATATTTATATTGTAAACATATTCTTACATATTCTTTTATTATTTATACTATATTTCTGCTTGTAAAAGAATAAATTTAATTTCTTACATCCTTATTTGTTTATATTGGTTTTAACTTTTTCTATATCCTTTATAAAAACAAGTTATCTATATTTTGTTATATTATTATATTTTTGTTCCTAACAACGGAATACTCTCATGTAAACTCTTATGTTATAGCGCAGATGATAATGTAATAACCGATGAGGCTGTTGGTGTGGTTTTGGAAGAAGCTGAGCTAGTAGACTGTGATGTTGACGGAGAAATTGAGGATGATAATGTACAGTATCATCTATATGCAGTAAACAGGAATGATAATGCAGTGGCATACAAAGTGATGCGTGTCACCAACAATCATAGTGAGGACAATGAGCTTTCGATAACCGGCAATGTCAGTAATACTGTCCAGGTTTTAACTTCTCCATTAAACGGACAGTTATATGTGCTCAGTAATGGTAACGATGTAGTAACATCAGAATCTACCACAACAGTTGTACCCAGCGTAGCTAAATTGCACATAGAAGGATCACAAAATATTGTGACAACTGTAAATAAGGTAAACCACTTGATGTTATTGGTATATCTTTTGTTATCGTTTCTTTTCTGTTTAGAGATAACATTTACATTTAGAGAGACGAAAAACGAAGAGTAACACACAATGAAGTTGAAAGGCGTAGAAGAGATAAAATTAGCAATTGGATTTCCAAATTGGGAAAGCTCTTAGCAGACTGTGATGAAAATATGAAGAAGGAGGGAGATACAAAAGCGAATTTTGAACTACAAGTATGATATTCGTAAATCAATATCTATTTTAATAGTTTCTCTTTTATAAAATTGTATAACATATCATTTGTTATAATAATATTACAAATTTATTTACAGAGCAAAGGGGGTATATTAGCACGAGCATGTGAATATATTACAGAATTGAGAGAAGCTCCAGAAAAACTAACTCAAAGTTTAGATGAAAGCGCGACATTGATAGAAGAAGTCAAGACTCTTCGACAGGTCGTAAATCAACTAAGAGAAGAAAATTCTCAATTAAAAGCCCAAATTTCAGAACAACAAAGCGATATCTCTACACTAGATACTTAAATCTTTGCAGGAAATAGCAGAATGTTACGTATTGTTGATATAAATGTGTATCTAGTTTATGAAAAGATAGGATGAGGAAACATGAACAAAACATAATAGTTATAAAATGTTTATTTACATATATGTAACTCAGCATATATATATATATATATATATATATATATATATATACATGTATGTATATGTATATGCTGTATTTGTATTTTAAAAACAATGACAATCATATTGTATATATAACGTTCTATTGTACATATCATAAACATAATTATTTATAACACGAACAATCGATCTCGCAATGATGAATTTTCAAGATGATTAAATTAAAGAGATATACAAATATACAAAATGATATCACCGTTTAATTAATAATTAACTATACAAGAAAACGTTAGATATATTGCTTAACAGTAGATTTCACTTAAGTGCTACAAAACATATTGAAGTTGTTTCTTCTAACAAGAGAGTACGTCTACAGTATTTACACTTACAAAATATGCCTATATATGTACAGAAAACAGCGATATCATGCGTTATCTGTGCCATTCCTCTTGAATCGTTAGCGCAGCGCAATCTTGCTACGGAAACAAAAAAATAAGCTCCGCTTACCTCATCAGAATGTACGCACATCATTAATGATATGATATCATTAATGATTCAATCTCAAGGAAAATATAAATGCGTTTTTAAACGCGTTACGTGTTACATAACAGCCTAAATTATCATAACAGCTTAGTTCAATATTTATTGCTTCAAAGCGCATTTCTTCAAGTTTTTTTGTGCAGATCTTGCTTCGTAACGATTTCTGAAAGAATAACACTTTCTGAAGAGAAGAAAAGGGTAGTATTTTCCGAGACGTAAATTAATTAGCGCATGTTGAGATTGCGTCAGATATGTAATTCACCTGCCAATACATAAGAGGCCGTGAATACAAGATTATTTTCGCGGATTTCGATCATTTCTCGGTCATGAGAGTGCAAGTACAGTTTCGTGAATCATTCATTTCGTGAAAAGTTGTGCTTATTTGTGCACTATACAGTATCATGTCTCGTGAATAATAGGTATGTCGTTGAAAAACGCTTGCAAAATGTATTTAGATGTTTCTCCGAAACGTTCGAGAAACATCTTTTTTAGACTTCCATGTTGCTCGGGATCTTCCCGCTACTTATCCTTAATAAATTACGCCAATTCCTTATACTTACGTTGGCCATGAAAGCAGTCCATATGTGTATATTAGCGATACTTATAAGAAAAATCACATTTGAACTAATGAGTCATCTCTCCTATAAAAATAACTCTGAAATGAGTTGGGTCCAGCAACAAATTGCGCCTCTCCTAAGTCTAAACATCAACAGGCTAATGATCTTTCTGTACAGTAGGAATCTTGATCCATTCTTTTATCATTATATTGTCCACGTCGTATATAGTAAATATTACGCGTTGTCAGGAAATAAGTAAAAATATATACCTTTCTGTATGTTATACAAAACATAAATATCGCCCATATTTTTCATACCTCTTCAGACATAAATATCAAAAAGACAGAATGGTCGCGTTTGTCCCTCGTATATATATATATATAGAGAATCGAGAATACACCGGTTTCTTTCTCTATTAAAACCGGATCAAACAATTCTAACGAACGAAGACGTACTTCTTTAAACTTATTGGCAGTGTTGGAAACTTTCAGGATCCGTGATTAAGTCGTTAAAACTGCAAGATCGAACATGTTGTCAAGGGACCGCATAGATAATATACACATATTATTAACACAGAGATTCTTCTTCTGGTTGACAGATATTATTTTCTCGTTGCCAAATCTTCATGCATCTTTCTATACAAGAGTAGAAAAACTTGAGAGAGATTCTCTCACCCTTCTCTCTCTTTCTCTCTCTCTCTCTTTCTCTCTCTCTCTCTCTCTCTCTCTCTCTCCTCCCCCTCCCTTCTCTCTTCCTTTCTTCATCTCTTTCTCTTTAAAAGCTTGCTTCATGTCATAATCGGATAAAAGAGGCGTGATATGTAAATATTTACATATCTAATCACTTTTTCATCTGTATGAGTAATACTGTTACACTGCATTATTTTGCATAAACATAAACTTTTTTTCTCTTTTGCCCTCGTTTTATTCTCTCTCCTCTTTTTTTTTTATCCTCCTGCCGTTCGTAACTCCGTACAAACTACCTTGAGTATTACGATTACGATGCGAAATAACGAACATTAGTTAGGCAGTAAGAGTTACCTTGTATAGCACGCTGAAGATTTCCTGTATGAAATACATCTACGTTTTCATTGAGAGAAAAGTGATGTGCGGAATCGGCCGATCAGAATTCCTTCGCGAAATCAATCTTCATAGAAATATTGTGATCGAACTTGCTAACACCTTCGCAGAACTATGTTTCATTGCGAACGATTAGTTCTGGGTCGTATGTAAAATATATGGGATTTACAAAGTTATTCCGAAATTTTCGTGACGAGATAATAATTTTAAGTAAAAAACGAAGTTGTCTCAATTGCAGAAGAAGTTTTGAATTCAATACAGAGATTTCCTAATCGATCCCGTTGCATTTCTCTCTCAAAATTCAACAATCTCAAGGTTTCCTCCCGAGGAAGCATCTCTCGGTCATCAGTCTTTCGATTATAATCATAAAAAATACAGCCGCGTGATATATCATGCCAGCTTTTCGACCCCCAAAAAAAGCGATTGCACGTATAATGATACATCTCATACGTATATAAACCATATATATGTGTGTGTGTGTGTGTGTGTGTGTGTGTGTGTGTGTGTGTGTGGGTGTGGGTGGGTGGGTGGGTGAGTGGGTGGATAGGTGTGTGTGTGTGTGGGGGGGGGTGAGTGGGTGGATGGGTGTGTGTGTGTGTGTGTGTGTGTGTGTGTGTGTGTGTGTGTGTGTGTGTGTGTGTGTGTGTGTGTACATATACATATATGTACGATGGTTTATCAATGTTTATCAAGAATTCGCAATGAAGAATGACTAGTACTTTCTCTTTAGTACCTCAGAAGCCCGCTATTGACTTTATACATTTACTATCTACTTTTCTAAGTGTCTCTACTTCTCTAATCTACCCTCGTGTCTGCTATTATTATAACGGTTGTTCCTAACGCCAAATATATCTACAAGATCGATTATATATTTCTCTCAATTTATAACAAATATTTTTCTTCTTCGAAACGTTCTTTCTTCAGATGATGCTTCTCAAAGCACCGATAACGTTACGTCGAAGATGATCGAACATTGCTTTAAAGTTTAACAGTTAGGAGAGTACTGATTCGAAGATTCACGAAATCCTGGTTAGGCGTAAGCGACTTTTGTCTGCAAATATCTAATCTGGACGATGACAGCGTCTGCCTAATAAGAGAGAAGCGTCTGTCTCTGTGAGAGAGGCAGTGAATAAAAAATCGTTGGAAGTTTCTTCCGGTTTTGCGGATCGCTCTCTGTCGGGTGATGAAATCGATAGCGATTACTTTCCCTGTCTTAGAAGAAGAGGTATACTTCGTAGGACAATTTCCACTTATGAATTATCTAAATACCTTCGTGCCGTACATATGACGAGACGCTGTTCATCCTCAGCGTTATGAAATCCTAGCGATCGTAGTGGTTCGTTCATCGATCCACACAGGGAGTAATTTTCACTTCGATTCGATCGGTCGTCAGATAAGCAATATTATCCTGATTGAAATATCCTTTAACAATGACGATATTCTCGAACACCTGCTCGAAAGGTGCTTTTAAGTTTCAGAGCAACCAACATTGAGGTATCTCGCGCCAGGATTTCGGCAGGATTGGGCAGCGCCGTTAGCCGCAGCTTTACAGGTCAATATACGGTACGAAGGTAGGCCTGTCTCAGGACGGTTGTAGCCGTGTGTTCTTCTTGTTGCTACCGAACGTGAACCAGGTCCCGACTTTCCGTCCCAACGAATTTGTGGTACCTTGACCGACCATCGTTGTGGGCATCTCGTAAGCTGACTCTCTCTTATAGGTTTTATCTGTAAAATCATTAAATTAATATAAAATCATTAAAATCGATATATCGAATAAGTTAAATAAATCAAATTAAATTTGGTTAACGTAAATTAATAAACTAAAAAAAAAAAAAAAAAAATAAACTACGATTTTTAGAGCAAAGAAAGACGTTGGAATTAAAATAATTGATTTCTGATTTTATCGAATTAACTTGGGTTCCATTAATCCAAATACAGATGTGGCAGATTACATTCTCTGTGTTGTGGCAGATACTTACTACGAGGTTTGATCGGTGGCCTGTTCTGCTGCCTGCTAGCAGCTAGCCTGGCGAGTTGCCTGGCTGCCGCTGGAAATTCCAATCCGTCGTTCCTGTCCTGAGCTACTAGCCTTCGTTCCTCGGCCATCGCCGCCAGCCACCTCCGCTTCTCCTCCGCTGTGCGACAACAAAAGAGTAACCACTTGTCCCGAACGCAGCTGTACACCTTCAGGCAATGTCTCACTGTCACTCCCGATTGAAGGTCTATGGTAAAATTGATTATTAACTTGATGCATCTTCATTACAAGTCGGTATTTTATACCACATCGATCGCATCTTAATAATTTAATTAACGTCTCTCGCTACGATGGCAGTAATTTGCAAGATGAAATTTTGTAAAACAACATAAATTCCACCATTCTCTTATCGTAACGTAATTTCAATAATTGAAGTTATCAAGAAATATTATTAGTAACGTTTGTTACCTTTCCCATCGGGTACGTCAATGACCTCGCTGGTATCGAGATAGATGCGACCTTTGTAGACATAAGTATTGCGCTTGAGAATGTCCTTTTTACAGTAGACCAGTTGATGATCGAAGAGGAATAGCGTGATGTTGTTTGTCCACATGCCGGTCTTCACCCTCATCGCTTCACCTTGATAAATAAGTTGCGACGAAACTTCTATGAGATCCTCACCCTGCGACCGATTGCCATTGACATTAAACGTATTACGAAAAAAAATAATTTTAAATAAAGCTCGCTCTGTTGTAAGGTAACCGGTAATGTTATTAAGATTATTGCAAATTTCAAAGATAGTTTTATCCACAATTATAAGAGCAACGTACCTCCCAGCCTTCTACGCGCATTTGCCACGCGGCCAACTTCTCCAAACTTTCCATTCGCCTTTTTCTCTCGTTGATCAGCACAGCGACATCTCTCATCGCCTCCAAGGCCTCCTGGATCTTGTGATAATCCGGATGATCGGTCTTGGTGTACTTGAGTAATTCTGCCAATTGAAGGGGATATTTGCATATTCGTTGGACGGGCGTCAATAAATATCCATCCAGGGGGATTTCTATGAGGCCTCTCATCAGCCGACAGGCCTCGAAGAATTTGCTGTAACGATTATGTTGGTAGAGCTCCTGCAGCGTCGCTGTGGCCATTGGATGGCTGTTGCAATACTCGGAGTACATGCGAAAACCCGCCCTCTGAAAAAATAGGTAATAAATAACGCGTCTTGTGCTTTTCAAATTTTGTCTAAAAAATATAGACACAATATTTTTAGTAATTTAAATATTTTTTTGATCAACTTTTGATATACATATAATTTATGAAAAATAAAAAAGAAATTTAAAAAATATATTGTTTTATATTGTTCGTAGGAAGGAAATAATTATAAATAAAGAAGAAAGCGAAATCATATAAATTCGACAATGCCACTAACATGATTGAGGAAGCATTCGCCGACGCAGCTTTTGTGCGGCGCGTTCCAATCGATGCTGGCCTCGAGGTCCTTCAGGAACTCAGACTGGAAGTCCAGGAGCTCCTCCAGGTTGATAAAGATCGTCTCGATCTGTTCCTCGGTAAACATGTCCGTACGCCTGCGACATTCCGCGATGTAGCCCTCGGCCACGTCGCGCAGGATTTTGACGAAGTCGCGCTCGGTCTGGACGAGCTCGCGGACCACACTGGTTCTCACTTGCTCATTCGAAAGCAGGGAGATGCTTGTCCGTCTTCTAAGCTGAGTACCCGCGGATCCTCCCGAGGCCATCGCGGCCAGGCAATCTTCCACCGTGTCCTCTTGGCTTACGCGCAACTATGAATATATATACTATGAATATATATTTATTTAAAATTTATTTTAGTGTGTATTTATCACGTATCGTTTAATTAATCGCACAACTATAAAAATTTGATAATTAAAATAATTACAAAATGAAAGAGTAAAAGATATAAATAGATATAATTGTAATATATATTGTTAATTCGGAGTCATTTTGGAGACAAGAGATATCAAATAAGATGCAATGTTCTTATGTTCTTATTTATTAACAATGACGGATTTATTTTTTTTTTTTAGGGATATTTACCCTGACAAAAGCGGCTGGAAACCATCCATGTTCTCCTCTGCAGCTGCCCCACCACCAATCCTTATCTAGCGTATCGAGGACGTCGATAACATCCCCGGCGCGAAAAGCCAGCTCTTCCGGCTCCATCGCCACATGGTCCCAAACAGCCTCGGCCAGCATGACGATTTCCTCATCCATCGTCTGCTCGAATGATTTCTTCTTATCCGTCAAAGAAGCAATCGAGGATTCGGAATCGGACATCATCTCGTCGTCTTCCGACGTGCCGGCTCGACCATCCTGCTCGTCCTCTGATAGCACATTGCCACCGGGTAATCTCGCGCCTACTTTTTTTAAAAATAGATCTTTGTTGTAATAAAAGTAGAAAAAAGAATGTGTCAGCACAGATACACAGATCAAATATTGAGTCAAAACAAAATGCAGTGAAAAGATAAAAAAAAGATCAATATACGACACGTATATTATGCCTTTTGTGATACATACATTCCAAAGTTCTCTGTAAAATTACAGTCGGTAAAAATTTTTTTATGTAAAAACATATATAAATATATATAAGTATATATATATAAGTATATATATATAAGTATATATAATTGTATATATAAATGAAATATGTCCATAAATGTTCATATTAGTTTCTTTCTTTTGTAAAATTTTTGTTTGGTATAAGAAAAATAATAGTAAGAATGAGAAGATATAAAAAATAATTAAAAGGATAATTTTCGCATTGTTTCCTTTACAAAAAACTAAGTTTGAAAAAATGAGTAAAAATTGTTTATAATCATACATATATCTTTAATCATACATCATTATATATGGGCAATTTTTTTCTCATATATTTAAATTAATAATTTTTTATAAAAGAAACAAGGCGAAAATTATCATTTTAATTATTTTTTGTTTTTTATTATTTTTCTTATATCACACAGAAATTTTACAAAAAAGACTAATATAAACATACGTTTCGTATATAATATTTCATATGAAATTATATATATTTATATACGTTTATACATATTTACACTGTGTTCTTATATGAAAGATTTTTTTACCGGGCAGAGAATCTTAAAAATATAGAAAAAAAAAAAAAAAAAAAAAAAGAATCTGAGCAAGATCGTCTTTGAAAGAAATATTTTTCCATCATTTGATCCTTTAATATGTTTCATCTGGGAAAAACATGGGAATCGGACAAATAATCGATTCCCATAAAGCGTTTGTACAATGTAAACGACGATTTCACTGCGTTTACGCTCGTTGTAGAGAAACTCCCTCTGGAAGTTATTGGAACAACAAGTACATCAGCCCCAGGCCAAAAACCGTCCACCGTGCAGCTCTCGGCGTGAGCGGGAAAAGAATGAAACAGTAGTTTTCAGTTTGAGATTCCTCGGGAGAAGATAACCAAGCCCGCCGGAGTACCTCCCTCCTAGAGAATTCAGTTAATCGCGTACTTGCGAATTGATCGCACTCCCGGGAGGTCGCGTCTCTCGCGGGAAGGCGAAGCGAGAAAACGTATGAGAAAGCGCTTTTATACGAGATTCTCCGGCAAACCAGGTTCTCCTTACTTATTATCGCAAAACAGAAGCGTTTCCACACGAAGCAACGTTTTTTTTTTTTTTTTTCAACAGGGATGAAACTCAGCACGATTATTACACAGGGATATCCCATTCCTTACTCTCGCGCAATTATCTCTCCTTTTTTTTCTTTCACTTTTTTCTTTTTTCTTTTTTTTTTTTAGAGGACGCATTCGTTGGCAACACGATGTGAATAATCTCAACAATGTCTTTACGAGGAATGCATGCTACTCTTCGAGGTGATGTCTATATAGAAAGAAACTGGTGGTCTCTGCAGTATACGGTGCACTAGACGTCATCGAGGGTTTTCTACTGGTGTAAAGTCTATCTACCGAGCAAACGCGTTCTGACAAGAAATTTCTCCAATATCTCTTCGATGATTACCGCACGAAAGTAGTTATCTTTTCAAGAATATCTTTTTTTTTTCACAGAAATCCAATTTGATACTGGAAATTATTTATTTTAAATTTTAAGAGCTGTTATTCAGCGTAAAATAAATAGGTAAGTAATCATTAATAGTAAGTAATCATCTTCTAACTTGTTAAATTTTTACAATTCTTTCAATGTTGTTTTCAAGCGTTTTCAAGTGCAATGTGTTTCTTATAAAATTACCTAAAAGTAATATAATATAATCCGATAAAAAATTTTTCATATAAGAACATATATAATTATATATGAAAAATATATGTAAAAAATATATTAATTTTTTCTTTTGTAAAATTTCTGTTTGGTAAAAAAAATAATAGTAATAACGAGAAGACATAAAAAATAATTAAAAGAATAATTTTCGCATTGTTTCTTTTATAAAAAGTTAAATTTAAATATATGAGAAAAAAATTGCCCATATATAATGATATATGATTAAAGATATGTGTATAATTATAAACAATTTTTACTCATTTTTTCAAACTTAGTTTTTTGTAAAGGAAACAATGCGAAAATTATCCTTTTAATTATTTTTTTATATACTATTACTTTTCTTCTACCAAACAGAAATTTTACAAAAGAAAAAATTAATATGAACATATATTTTTCGTATTGTAATTATATAAATTTATATATATATTTATATAGATTTATAATATATTTGTACATGTTTTTGCATAAAAAATTTTATATCGGATCTTGAATGAAATAACGAGTATCTTCTCAACAATAGTGATTTACGAAGGGAGACCGAGAAACGTGCTATCTCTCACGTTTTACAAATGCGAACGATAAGAGAACGGTGCACGCACGTGCTCGGTAGACGAGACAGAGGGGAACGTGATCTACATCAGAGAGCTCAGAAATCTAAAACTTAAATTAAGAGACATCGTGCAAATACGACGGGGCTGCTTACCTGCGGTTTTGGTGCGCATCAGCGGCGAGAGCTGATTAATTCCCAGTGGCTGGCTAAGTGACCGTCTCAAATTTGTCCGAGAACTCCTCCCTTTCGCGTTACTAAAGTGCGCGAGAAAAAGAGATAACTAATTAATTCGGCATTAATCCGCTTCCGCTACCCGCGTTAACGTGCGGCGTATCGAGCGAAGGGGGATCGACAAAAGCGTGTACTCAGGTATTAAGCATATCGGTTACAACATTTAGCAACAGATTACAGTATAGGTAGGTATATAATATATGTATATAGATATATAGATTACAACACACGGCAAAAGAGGTACATATATATATATATATATATATATATATATATATATATATATATACACACACATATGTATATATACGTATATTACGCGTGGTAGATCAACTTTTTACTGAGGAGGAAAGATTAAAAGAAGGTGGTTTGTTATAATACCCGTCTACCTACCACTGGTCTCCCTCGATTTACTGGAAAGGTTCGAGAACAAAGAATTTAAGTTTTCCCAAGTTGTCACTTGCTTTTCAGGGGGTTTGTTGATTCGAGATGTGGGATCGCGACTATATATATTTATATATTATATATAAGTGTCGCGTTTGTGAGGGGAAATTAGAAATTGTAATTAATATTCGAAGAAATAAAGAAGCAGCGAGCGAGCGCGTCAGGCTACAAAATAGGTTTTGGCCGTGCGGCTAGAAAGAGCGTTAATTAACAAGCGTTTGACATGACATGTCTTTGTCATTTTGCGTATGTTTTTTTTTTTTTTTCTTTCTTTTCTTTATCGCGCCTCCTCAATTGCGACACTGATAGCTTCTCACACTCGCAGAGTGTGAAAGATTATGCTCGCCTCCTCGATTCCGGAAACCAAAGGAAACGTTGCTCAAACTCCATTATGTCACGGTAATGAACTGTGTATTTGTCAAATATAACGATTTCGTGCGTAGAATAAGAGATACTTACGTAACATAACTTTTAACAATTCTGATAAAGAATTTGGAAAAGGAGGTTGCAGAGTTGGGAAAGTTATTTTTTAATTCGTTACTGAGAAAAAAGTAATTAATAAATAAAAAAACCGCCATTAGTTACTAATTCTGAAAAGTAACTCGTTAAAAGGAACAATTTGTTACTTTTTCCGTCATTTTTTTAACAACAAAACGAGATCAGATTAAATAAAAAATTAATTTTTCTCATATTTTTTGTGAAATTATCAATATAAAAACAATAAAACTTTTTATCTTAAATTCATAAGATTATAAAAAAAAATTTAAGACGATCTTAAAATATTCAAAATGCAAATAAAAAAGATTGTAGCTTTCATTAAATTCATAAAAATGATAATGATGAGGAAAGATATAGAATAATATTGCAATAATATCGTAAATAATATCGTAATGATGCTTCGAGATAAAAATCCTTTTCAATATTTATAATTTCACTGAGAAAAAAGATCTTGCAGCAAGAAATCTTTCAGATAGAAATATTAAGAAAAGTAGCTTCGAGAATAACGAGGAAGATTATTAAAGACTGTGATGGGGTGAAATTTATTTTATGTAAACTCGTCTCTCATTACTAAAAATCGCTCGAATAGCTTCAGTGGTATTTTATAACTCTTCAAGATTCCTAACATTTAATATTTCTTCCTTAAAGATTTCTCCTTAAAGATTTCTTAATGCCTTTAGCGAAATTCCCATATCCCCGTGCTGAGGGGGAGGAGGGGGGTTTCGAGCGCAACGGTTACTTGGGTTTCCTCGGCCTTCGCGAAAAGCCAAACGTGTGACTCGCAGAGATGGCGAGATGATTTAATGAGGCGTCACGCGTTACAAGGGTTGCTTGAACACGATGAAGCGCGATGATTGCGCGACGATTAAACGCACCTTCTGAGTGTAACGATATCGTGGGAGGAGTGCCTCGGGCTGAGCCTGGGCGGCCTCGTCTTGATCGGCGACGGGGTCGACAGCATCCTGCGATAATTGTGAACGTATCCGGACCTGGTGTCCCATTGCAGCAGCCTCTGCCCCCCTAGATCGCTGTTGGTGCGACGCACGTGATTGTGTCGGGACGCGCGGCTCTGCAGATCCGCCTGCAACATTCGCGCGGATTTCGAGGATAAGAGCGGCCGCGATTAATTCGGCCCCGTCGCGCTCAACGCGCGACGGGGCCGATCTCAATTTCTTGTCCTCTCAAAAATGAAACGGGCGAAACCCGCGCGCCCGCGAGTCTCCCTCTCCTCTCTTCCATAATTCATCACGCAAATGAATTAATATCGCACCCCTTTGCCTTGTCGCGAGCAAAGTAACGAATAACGAGAGAAATTTAGTACGTTCCGTAAGAAGCTCCTACGTACTATTTCAATGCAACTCTATATATATATATATATATATATATATATATATATATATATATATATATAAGGCTGCAACAAGCATATCTTTTATCTTATCTTATCCAAGCGATATGAATCTCTTACGCTTTCTCTCTAATTCCTAGTAAAATAAAGTTCAAGCTTCAAATTTCACGAGGATCTATATCTAGTTATCTTTAGTTAGACGAGAGAGAGAGAGAGAGAGAGAGAGAGAGAGAGAGAATTATATTTAACATTTTAAATTTCCAATTGTTTAATATCATTTGAAAAGTACAAAATTCATTTTTCCTTAACAAAAATGTTGAAATTGTTATTTATTAAAATTTTCAAATTCTGCATTATATTTCTAGCATTAAGTATTATAATTCTATTATTACGAACTGTGAAAATAATAAAAGAATAATTTTATTATCATTTAGTTAGTTCCTCAAAGTTTAGTCCATGGGAACCATTTTCTTCTTCAATCTTCTTTATAATTTGAAAATTGTGTCAAATGTTTCATTTTCATTAAGAAAAAAATGATTTCCGAAAAATCTGTTAAAAGAAATTTAAAAGACAGCACACACACACACACACACAAGAACATATATAATGACAAACTTCTTAGATAGAAAAGTCATTTAGATAGAAATAATATTGCTCGTATAAACGTTCACGAATCAATGGCACTTTTTACTTTTCGTTCTCCGTTGTCAGTTGTCGACATTATTCCTCGAAGGTGTCAAAAAAGCGTTGCACGGAGTGATTGATTAATAATAACCACTAGGTAGCTGTAGTTGGCGCACAAAACGAAATGTTTTCAGTTTGTGAAGCCGAACATAACGGGTTCTTCATATCGCGAATTAAATCGCGGACGAACACACGAGCTGTTCCATATCGACTAACGACGGGCGCGTTTCCTCTCCCGGTATCCTGGCGTTTGCGATATAAAAAGAGTTATCATGGTATAGCGTAAGCGAATCTGCTTGCGAACGTGGTCAAACCGTACACAGAGAGGTGACTAATTCTGGTTATCGAGGAAACAATTACGGCCGTAAGACCGATAAGCGCCATGATTATCATGTTACTATATAATGAGTAATATAAATCATCGCTCTCGTGGTCGAGAGGATTTATGCAAAAATAAAATCCAGTCGTGTGTGTTTTTGTCTCGTGACAGATCGATGCGATAAAAATGCTTTATGATCTTTTATGTAAGAAACTGATCGTGCTTTACAAAGACGCTGCGATTCTGATCCTATATATAGTGTGATTCCAAATAAGTATGAGAAATCTCAAGAGATGATTCTTTGTTGAAAATTAAGGGGGATCTGTCATATAAATATATACTCCTATATCTCTTCTTGAGGAATTATATTCCCCCAAAGAGGAAAATGAAAATTAGTTTTTCTCTTAAATTTTGATAAAAAAATTAAATTTGATAGACATTTTCCTAACTAATTAAAAGGATAGTTATTAATATCTTTTCAATCCTTTCGTAAGAGAATGAAACTAGCAACCCCTATTCAATTTTTTATTACAGGATTTTTAACAAGTCGGAAATGTGATTATCTAAAAATATGCATGAAAACTTGATTCCTTTAGAAATTGTTTTACTTGATTTTTTTTGTTTTAAAATCAATAATTTTTAAATAAAAAAAATAAAATATATTATCCTGCACAGCACAGTGCTAGTTTTTTATCTCTTTATAACATACAGGAGGATTAAAAAAATAATAAGTATTTCTTTTTTTTTTTAAAAATGTTCATCAAATTTAATTTTCCTACTTGTCCAAAATTTAAGAAAAAAAAAATAAAAACTTAATTTTCGTGTCCTTCTTTGGAAGAGTATAACTTCTCAGAAAGGGATATAAGAATATGTTTGGAGACCTCCCGTTAATTTTCGAGAAAGAATCATCCAAGATTTTTCTCACTTATTTAAAATCACTCGACATAAACTCCGAAATAAATAGAAATAAAATGAAAAATTAGGGGGGGGCGAAGTAATTAATCAATAATAATCACAATAGCAATATTAAGCAAATATTAAACGCTCTTAATATTGTGATTTGTCGAGCCAGTTTTACGTAGGTCGTAAAGTGCTAATTATATTGACGCCGTGAGCAGCACAAAGTGGTACAAAGTGGAATAATTTTTATAAAGAAGATGTTACGAAAGATGTTAGGAGCAATGATAAGAGAAAGAAACGAAGAGTTTACCTTGAACTTGTCAATTAGTATCTGGTTGATGAGCTCGGACTGGGGCCGCGATTTATCGGCGACTCGTCTACGAAGGGCCGGAGGGCTGTCGGTGTCGTCGGGAACGTCATCGGTATCATGAGACTCGGAGCTGTCACCACCCCCTATCACTCCGCCGCCACTGCCCCCAGTCAACGCTCCACCAGATACCATCTACGTCATTCGTGCAAAAATCGTTTGCGATATTTACTTGCTTCATGTGTCAGCTCTTTTTCGTCGACTCAAGCGATACGAATGTCTCAAGAACGTCGTCTAAATCGTTCCGGAAAACGTTCAAAAGGACGTTTGAAAGATTGAGACGCCTTTCAGCCGCATAAGACTCTCTCTCTCTCTCTCTCTCTCTCTCTCTCTCTCTCTCATTTCATCCAGAAAGCATTTCAATCTTTCAAACGCTCTTAGACATCATTCGAACGTCTCCTGAGCTTCCACTGAAACTTATCTTTCGAAAGACACGAACGTGTCTCTCTCTCTCTCTCTCTCTCTTTCGCTTGCTTACCTCGATCTGTATACCGCTGTCTCCGCTGTTGCACTTGGCGTTTCGGGCGGCTTTATTGCCCTTTTTCCTCTCCTTGCTGCTTCTCCAAACGAGTGGGCCGAACCTAAACATATTCAATTTACTCGTGTAATCAGATTTCTCTACTCAACGTAGAGGGATATTATTATAGGATCGATCGACGGCCTCCTCGTATTACCGCTTACGAATATGTAACTTAATTCGATAGAGTTGTGCTTACGTAATCGAATGCAATCTAAACAGAATTGATCTTAAATTCAATAATATATACACTCGATACACTATTATATAATATTTGGATAAATTTTCTTTCCATAGCATAAAATGCATTTTCATGTTGAAAGATAATGATTCGACATACTGTTCAAATAATTATTAAACTTTAAAATACTACATACGTGTTAAAAATTAGAGATATGTTGGGAATTAATGAATTGTCTCATTAGAGTGACGTAAATACAGTCCCTTTTATCTTTTATCTCATTAATAGAATAAAAAAAAATGATGTTGTAGTCATAAAAATTATCTAAATACGAAAAATTAGTTAAAGCGAATAAATGACCAACACTGTGATGTCGCGTATATTTTGTATCTAATCGATATAAATGATAGAGACAGGATTTATATAGTGAACCATTTGTTAAATTTAGCGAGAAAGTCTCTCTATGACGCTCAGTCAGATAATAGTCAGTCATTCTTTTCTAAAAGTGACTGTGTGATTTAGTTATGAGACCTAAATTTTCCTGCATATATTGTTAAAATGTTGTTGCTACAAATTCTACATGCGACAGACAATTTTCTAGCAGATACAAAAAACAGCAATACATTTTATTATATTTAAAATTCTAGCTGGACCAGCGAAACATTTTTTGAGTGTAAATAATTATTAAAATTAAAATATTACACAGAATGTGTCATATGCTAAAAATTATAGATATGTTGGGAATTAATTAATCTTATTAGAGCGATGTAAATACAGTCTCTTTTATATGTTGTTTCATTAGGATCACCGAAAGAATGGTGTTGTAATCATAATTAAAATTATCTAAATACAAAAAAATTAGCTAAAACCAGCAGAAAGCATTGCAATACCGCAGTCTTTATATTTTAACTATAATTTAGAATTCTAATTGGTCAACAAGTATTGGATGGGAGAAGGAAACAAAAGTTATGTACTTTGTACAGATTGCTTGAAACATCATGTAGAAAAGTGTGAGAAAGCTAAGAATTGGTGGGTGGAATTAGACTGTAGGAAAGAGGAAATATATAATAAGATTTGTAATGAAAAATTAGATAAGATCAAAGGTGAAAGATTTTAAAGAGATTATGGAAAGAGAGAAATAAGGAAGAGAGTAAGAACGAATTAGGTTAGAGCAGAGTAAGATTAAGATTAGATTAGATTAGATTGGCAATAGATAACAGATATGGATAAGGTTAAAGACAAGTATAAATATGATGGTATGTAAAATTGTCAAATGAAAAATAAAAACAAAATGTAAAACAAAATGTAAAGGAGGATGTAATTATGTTAAGGTATAATAGGATCGAAGATAAGTTTAGGATGTAAACATAAGTAGGAATGTAAAATAAATGTAAATTGATAGTGTAAGTAGTGATATTAAATAGAGCTAGATGTTAGGAAAAGTTGTAATAGCACGTAAATAAGAAATAATGTTGAATAATCAAGGAAAAGGAGAATGTGTAATGTGTTTAGGCGAAAGTATGGGATAATAGTAGTGTAAAGGATAGAGGTGTGGAATAGATTGTAAACCAAGTCCCTTCATGGCAGTGTAAAAAGCTGAAGAAATAAATTCTAATCTATCATTTAGAATTCTAGCTGGACAATTTTGTTAATAATAACAATCAATATTAAAATCAACTGTTCGTATCCTTAAAAAAAAAAAAAAAAAGATGAAGCGAATAAAGTAAACTCTTTTCACCTGCCCCCAATAAACTACCCGATTCCAACAGCGAGATCTATTTAGAGCGGGATCTAAATCTAAGATCGTGTCGTGGTGAAAAAGGGTGAGAGTCACCCGCGATACGAACCGGAATTTCTGGTCATTGCTAGAATCGTCTTTGTGCTGGCTGCTTTGCTCGGAGGTAGTTACGGAAGGTGTCTCCCCGCCATCCTCCTCGTCCAACAGCCCGTTACCGTCATTGTCCTCCGCAGGGCATTCCTCGTTGCTCTCCTTGCTACCCTTCTTGTGAAACCTCAGCGAGAAGCTCTTACGGAATTTCTGCAACACGCTCTCTTGCTGGCTTTGCGCGCGATGCGCAGCATTCTGACTTCCAGTGCCAGTGGGCACATTGGCGACATTCAGGACGACGGAAGAGGGCTCCTGCAGCCTGGAATGACTGACCAGAGGGATCGTGGCCTCGGCCAAGGGATGCTCAGTCGTCACGTGGCCCGCCCTTGTCCTTTCGTCCTCCTCGTCGCCGGACCATTGTCGACTGCAAGCAAAATTTCGTATTCCCCCTTTTTTTTTAATCACACCTCGCAGGAAATTACCCTCGAGTGAGGGGAAATCGAGCGGGAATTCGGGGAACTCTTGGAGCAAGAAATTCCGGATCTTCCATATCGGGAAGTGCTTTAGGAATTATTGAATTCCTCCTTCCCGCTCCCCCTCCCCCCTCGCCCCTCCTCCTCCGATCCGTCCCCGTCGATTCATTTTAATCCTTACGAGAGTCGTCGGGAATTAAAAAGGAATGAATCTCTTGCATAATGAATTAAGATGCGGAGCGTTCGGGGGGGGGGGGGAGGGAGGGTTAAAGCGGATTTAAAATAGATCCGACAAATTATATAGACTTAGGGATCTCTACCCACTCGAGTTTCGAACGTGTCACGTGTAAAGCCTGAAGTCAACATCTCTCCGTCCCGCGTGCGTACTACGTAAAGAGCATCGAGCGCGACCTACAAACAACACTTTTTCGGCGTCGTCTCGCAAAAATCGGACGAAATCGTTTTTCGCGGGCGTGGGCGAGCCTCAAATGCCACGAGAATGAAAATTCCCTCCCCTCACTTCCCGTTTTTTTTTTTTTTTTTTTTTACGGACTGACCTATGGCCTCCGACGAAAACCGAGAAGAGACAGCCACGCGAACCGCCTCTCATGCCTCGCATGAAAAATTCGCCGTTGCGAGTTTCCTTTTCACCGCGAGGAGGAAAACGCGAGACTGATAAATCCACGTACGTGCTCGGGCGAGAAGGGGCGAAATAAAACGTGCGCTCGCGCGGCCACGCGGTTGACAAAGTGACCATCAGAAGCTGAAATAGCGGAAATGGCGAATTCGCGAAAGAGGAAACCCCGGCCGAAGTATTTCGCAAACTCGTTTCACGAAACGAGTGACGCGTCGGCATTTCGCGAAATTGTCGGCGTGGCAAATTTTGTTTCCATGTGCATCGCCGGGACGCTCTTTACATCGTGCTGACAAGTGCAGCACAAATTATTTTGTCCTCGTGCTAAATGCATAAATATACTCCCCTCGTAATACGATCATCCCTCCCCCCCCCTCCCCCGTGATGCGGCCACGGTTTCGTGCTTGCAATTGCCGCCGCGCGAACGTACTTGTTTATGATGAGCCGCGAGGAGATATTTAATGACGTTAATTGCGTACGTCGCGGTTATTGGCTACAAGGGAAATATTTTCATATTAACTATTATCGTATAGGTGTTTTAATAATCAACGAAGCGTGTAATCGAGATTGCTCGCTATTAATATTGCAAAATTAATTAAATATATATGCCGCATCAATAAATTATTATTTAAGAATTTCCATATTAACTCTGGAAGGTAATTCTAATGATGAAATTTAATGACGAGAATTTATCGAGATTTGTCGTTAAAATTGAAATCGGAAATTTCTGAGTCTGTATATTTATCTCTCTAAATTCGAAAATCCTCTTCAATTAACCCCTTTATCAGGCAATAATTCCGAATAAAAAAATCGCTAAAGAAACATCTTAAAGTTTATCTTATTTTTCTATTTTTTGAAATTATATTTTATAAAAAACAGATTTTATTAAAATGAAATCTGCTTGAAATTGACTTTGTTGCCTATTGTTTTCCTGAAATTTGATTAATTGGAGATTCCTTATGGGATCGCTGCTAATAATCCATCGCTAATTATTTAGAAACTCTCGGTTGCACAAACATTATTTTGACTTTAAGGAAGCTCTAAAACTTTATTGTACACAAAAAAATTAAACAAATATTCCCGTATATAAGCAAAAATGTTATAATCGTAAAAATTTTAGTCTTGATTTGATTGAATTTGTATTGTAACTATTACCTTTGCTCAACTCAATGCTTAAAAATCTTTTTTACGAAGATTAAAATATTTATGTTTATGTATGAAAATATATGAGCTTGATTTAAAATTAACTTTTTTTTGTGTGCCAAGCAAAAGAGAAACCAAAAGTGTTTTAATTTACGCTTAAAGTGTGCAAATTGAAGCACACTTTAGGTTCCGCTTTCGCTTTGCTACAAAAATTTAAAATTTTAAGGCTCATTTAAAGCTAAAATACCGTCGGTGTAATCGAGCCTTGATATATTTTTATAAAAAAAATACTATTTTAAATCCGGCAAGAAATTGACAAATAAAAAAGATATTCGTTGAAAAAGACAGACCCCCTCTCTCCCTGATGTTCCAAAAATAAAATAAATCGTTGATTAAACATTTTTCCAAATTACACAGCGAGTCCCGAGTGAAGAAAAGAATTATTGGATAATAATAATTTCTTAGGAGTAACTCGTATGTGTCACGACAATCGGAAGCGATCGTCTGAGTCAGTTTAATCGGAATCACGCACCACATCATCAAAAAGGATATTTGTCACGGGCGAGTTGTCACTTTTTTCACGTGCCAATCCTTTATCCTTCCTTGTCTGCGAGCGTAAGACCCCCCCCCTCCCGCACGTAAGACCACCTTCTTGCCCTTCGATGTCACCTCCTATACCGCATCGCCGTCACGAAATTGTATCACATTACCGCGGAAACCACTTCTACACCTCGGAAAAATTCGATCGAAAACACTCTCAATATGTTACCGATACATCGATAACACGTGATCACACGATATAACGTATAAAGAAAAGATGCTCCATTAATCGCCTCGTAGGAAAAAGGGGAAAGAGAACAACGCACAAAAATAAATCCTGATATAAAATTCAATAAAATTCAAAGTCCACCCGCGACGGTTTCTTCCGCGATCAGGGAGAAAAGCGGCGTTCTCTCGTGGCGAAAAATAAGATCGAGGATAAAAACCATTTGCGATTTGTTCGTGGACGTGCCGACGTGCCGCCGTTCGATAGGGGGACTACTACTTTTGAAGGTAGAAGCATCTGGCGGCCGACCGAAAAGAAGACAGCGGCAGGAAGCGCAGCGGTCGACGTTCCACCGGCGACTGAAAGCTTTTGCAGCGTGAAAACGAGGAGAGTCTATGACTCTGTGTGCGTACGGGCGAGTGCTACACGCACTCGGCCCGTGCATCTCGTCAACTCTTTCCAGGAACAGATTTCGATGCGAGAGGGTCGATCGCATCAGGATTGCATCAGGTATAAGGCGAGGGATGCGCGTCGCAGCGAGGGACCCCGCTCCTTATATTTTCCTCCTTTCTCTCTCTCTCTCTCTCTCTCTCTCTCTCTCTCTCTCTCTCTCTCTCTCTCTCTCTCTCTTTTCTTTCCCTCTCTTCGTCTCTTCATCGGTGGCCGTTCATAAAGGGCACCATTTATCTGCGACGGAGGACCCACCTCTGCCTTTCATCCTTCTTCTTCTTTTTTTTTTTTTTTTTTAATCGGCAGGACGCCAACCTGCGTTCGGAGAACGCAGCGTTTGATGTCTGCGCGGATGCGACACGAATCGTCAATCCTGTGTGAGGTCTGATGAAAATCGGAAAATCCACTCGACGATAAGTGTCGCCGAGTATTTGTCGATATCGTTTTATTTTGTCTGTGTCGTAATCGACACGACTTGGGGAAAATTATATAAAGGACGAAGAAGATATGTGCAGATTAGTTACGTCACGAAATTGAATATTCCACATAAGATTTCACATAAATTTTTAATACAAGAAGAAAAAGGAGGAAAATACAACAATGATAAAAATAATAGTATCTATATATATATATATATATATTTTCTCTCTTTCTTTTACTTTTCTTTCTTTTTAAAATTATACATTTCTAGTAATGTTTTGGTAATTGCTTTTGTTTTTGATTGAAAATTTCTCTTACTTATGAAATTAATTAAAAAAAATATTTGTTAATTTACTTACATTATGTAATTTTTTTCCGCGAGCAATTTAATATTACAAATGGCATGTTTAATATCAAAATGCAAACATAAAGTAACGGTAACTCTATTTACTCAGCAGTGCAATTCGAGTGGTGATCTACATTAGGTAATGCTACGACGTCGAGAGTAGCACGGGGTTAATCAACGTCGGCACGAACGCGGAAGATTACGAAGGGCGAGGAAGTATCTTTCAGGTCTGTTCACCTTATCAAAGCCGGCAGCCCTTCTCAGCGGCAAAGTAGAACCTGCACTGTAGAGCTCTTGGTCGAGAGGGGGAGGATGCAGCAAGATAAAAAGCCGGTGGTAAGGCGTTTTCTATACAACCCGGTAATTAGAACATCCGGCGATCGTGTGTGTGTGTGTGTGTGTGTGTGTGTGTGTGTGTGTGTGTGTGTGTGTGTGTGTGTGTGTGTGTGTATGGATCTGGATAGATGAAGTCAACGTACCCCAGGTAGGTCATCCAAAATAACTCGTCCTTACTCACGCCTCGATAAACAAACCCTCTTTCTATGATACACAAACACATACGCGACGTCGAGATCGGCGGATTGCGAAAGAGGCACGAAAAGCACTCTGTGAGATCACGGGCGACCTTTGACGCGGCTCGCCTTTGTCCCCTATCAGCGGGATGTTCTTCTTTTTAGATCATTTCTCTTTTTCGGAGAGTCCTCTTTCGGCGAGATTTTTCGGTGGGAGGTCTCTTCATCGCTTTCGAGGAAACGCGCGGCACCGCCGTAGCGGCAAACGACGAGGGATGCAATCATCATCGTGCGAACAATCGGCGCGATGAAATTGCGTAAGACGTCGTTTTAGGTTTCCAATTTATTCTGAAGAGATGCCTGTGTCTCTTATAATTGACTCCCTTTGGCGTCTTGTTGCTCATCGACTCGCGTCGCGCGTAACGTTTCCGACTTTGTCGTCGACGATTCTGAAGCTCGTCGTAATTTTTTTCTTTTCCTTTTTTTCTTTTTTTTTTTTTATCTATCTTCACTTCGCCGTTGTAACTTCGACATTTTCGCGTCATGGATGGAGCTGACATTCAATAAACCATTTCGGGACGCGCCATTTTATCGACAACCAATAAAAAGATGTCATCGATTTTTTGCCGCATGTATGATCTTTAATAGAATTTCATCACTTTCTGTCGTCAAATATTTGGCAGACTTTTGCTATATATATAACATTTTTTACACAAAAATCAGTAAATTACCATCATAATCATAAATCACCATCATAATATCTTGACAATGTCGCACGTAAATATTTAATAAGATTAATTATTGACATTAAAAAAATGTCAGTAATTAAAATTAAGCATACAAAATCCTCGTTATGTGCAGACACTTAAATTTATGTGACAATTTGAATTATTCATTATTAATTGTAGAAAAATATATTCATTATAAAATTGATATATTTCTCTGTTTCGTAATGTTTGTCCATGTTTTAGATACCTAATAGTACAATACCTAAATGGAACAAATAAATTATTATAGTACGCGAAATAAGGAGAAAGGAAATGGAAATTATTGATTTATTCCATTACATAATATAATACCGTATAATACTATCGTATTTCCAGGGATATCAAATGCATATCAATTGTAAGACTCTTAACGAGTATACATCGGCACTCCAATAATCTTGAAGTACCCTTCCAATGTTCCAAGCACGCCTCTCCAGTTATTTCGTCCTTTTCATCGAATCCCCTCAATTCCGTATGCGAGGTCTGATTCGATTCACATCCTTTTTATCGGAGTTTTTACTGCGAATAAATTCGCAGCTTAGGCACACAGAATTTCATTTGTCGTCACCAATATCGTGGCCCGAATATCGGATAGCGTAATATAGAGAGCTTCCACATGGAGCGGGGTTGTTTTTTTCGTGCTGCGTTATTCGCAGCCCCAATTTCGACGAAATCGTGGAACGAGTGCAAAGGGTGAATCGGAGGGTGAAATGGGAGGTTTCATAAGCTAACATACGTACATATATGGTTTCATAAGCTAACATACATACATATATGGACAGCAACATCAGGTGTACATGGAATACGGAAGTAAGTAAAGACATGCAAGGGGAGACACGTATCGACGAGACAATCGCAAGGCGAGGGTGATTTCGCTGTGAAAATCTTTACCGCCACCTTTGTTACGGCCACCCTTCGTCTCTTTAGAAATAGCCGTTCTCCCTGGAGAGAAATGTACCACCTATAAGAGGATACCATCCGCGCACGTTTTTAGGAAAGAAGGATTCTATGTATGATATAGATTAAATAATTTTTAAATGTGTGTGTGTGTGTGTGTGTGTGTGTGTGTGTGTGTGTGTGTGTGTGTGTGTGTGTGTGTGTGTGGTGCGCGCGCGCGCGCGCGCTTAGATTCTCTGTCATTTTTCAATCTTAAGAAATATATCATAAGATATATAAGATATATAGGTATTAAAGATAAAAGAAAGAAATACAACAAAACTTTAAGATAAAATAAGGTAAGATGATAAGAATAAAGTGAGACCGAAAAGAAATGTCACTCAATAATATAATTTAGAAATTGAACTGTACTTTGATGTGACAGTATCTCTCTCGAAGAGATTGAGTTTTACTTTAGATGTCATTTATTGGCAATGCGCGTGACACAAAATTGTAGAATAAAATTATAAAACGATAATTCTCGATAATTAATATGCGAATATTAATGTTAATATATGCCGATGGATTCAGGAATGCGAGAGAAAGAGATAAATTAAATGACAAGATTTTCGTGAAAGAAAAAAATAAACTTTAGAAGAAAAGAGTTAAATATTAAAAAAATAGAATATTAAATGGGTTAGAGATGATAACGTTATTATTTTATGTCTTAAATCTTTTAATTTGTGCGGAGGACTTAATTTTTCAAAAGTTTACACACTTGCATGTATAAAGTAACTCTTTCTAAAATCGAAAAGGGATTCTCCATCCATTGATAAAGCCGATGCCACTTAGCTGTGTGACGGACGCATACCTGTCGTGATTTCTATCCAAAAGAGTCGGAGTGCTGGACGCTTTGATCCGCCGTTGAGCTTTGCTTAGGCCGGGAATCCGTCGTCTTTCCCTTCCGGAATGGCCACTCGTTCTGTAGTCATGCAAAGGCTGAAACAAAACAAGTTGAACAGTTGAGGAGTATACAAATGTAAAAAGTTAACTAGAGTAGTGAACTATTGGATAACCCCCCCCCCCCCTCCCCCCGATCAGACCATTTCCAATATTATTTTCCTCTCGATAAAGAATTCCCTTCATCCTCCCCCCCCCCTCCCCCCATCCCCCGATATACATTTATTTTCAGTGGAAGGTGTGTACGCATATATCTAGCAGCGTGTCACCGATGACAATTGATAATCTTCGCGTGAAAGTTGCGTTACATATGTATATCTTTCCCACGATTCGACGATTCGGCCACGCACTGGACACGAATGCGCTTGATCATTCGTATCTTTGTATCAGTGTCGAGCGTACTTTGGCCGGGTTACCGGGTCTAATATTATATTGCTAAGCTTCGCTACAAGTGGGTTACCGCCGCAACCGCCGGTTTTATTTTAAAATCGACGATTCGTCATATCTCGTCTTTCTCTCTGTGCTCCTTCTTTGTCGTGGTGGTTCATAAATTTGCAATCCAATGGATTTTATTCGCGATTCTCCTGAGAGAGCATGGAAAAAGGTGGCGCCGTCGTTATCGATCATCGTTTTAATTGAAAAAAATTTTATGTAATTAGTAATTAATTCAATGTAATTAGTAATTAATGGAATAATACATATGTGTGTTACCGATACCGTATCGTGTGTACTCGATTATTTCTTCTTTGTTAATAAAAAATAATTAATTTTTGTAGGAAATGTAGGCGATAACGAATCACAAAGTCTATCCTAGGGTGCTCGATAACAAGTTCATCTGATGAGTCGAGTGGAAATTTTTGAAAACTGAAATAATCTCTTCGCTATTCGCATATTAAAGCATGTTTATTCGTTCACGTCGCTTTCACAATAGCGTTCTGCCCGATTGCATTTCGTATCGATCTACCATCGGCCGCAGCCCCCGCGCGTGTATCATTCGCACCTTATCCGCGGTAATCGACGAAAGCGTTGATTTCGCGGTTTCTGGCCATTCTTTCACACGTGCCCCCCCCCGCGCCAAGCGGGAAATGGAAGGGGGTGCAAACGGTGTCGAGACACAAAGGTTGATTATATCTCCGCAGCTGTCTCGACACCGCGCGACGTTCTACTAATTAAGATTCCCATGCCATGAGAAAGCGACGCATCATACATATATATTGCCGAGATAAATCCCCCCTTCTTAAATCCCTCCTTCAATCGCCGACACCCTTCCAATCCGTCCCGCTATAATCGTATTCGATTCAAACCGAAAATTATGGAAATTCGATATCACTTGACCTTTATCACGACGGAAATCTCATTTAACACACTCGCTCGCACCGATCAAATTAAATCTGTGAAGTTATGAATTTTTTATCCGCATTTGTGTGATAAATATCCCTTCTAATTTTATCAAAGGATATGCCAATCAACCGGCCAATATCGGCCTATCACAATTGTTCGGAACCGATTTGATTTCTCCTTGAAATATGTTGTTAAACACAAAAAAATCTAAGAAATATGTATTTTTTTTATATTGATTCAATTTGAAATTTAAGGGTGAAACAAAGCTTCCTTTCCTCAAAGCTAACGCATATATTTGATCAATTTATCAACGGTGAAATATATAGAAAATATTTTGGACGAAACTTTTATTTTTTTATGCACTTTTGTAATTGTATATCTAAACTTTTCAAAAATTTAATATTTTTTAAAATATTATTATCCTTCATTATTTTTGTGAAATTTTTTGTTCATTGATAATTAATTGGGATCAACCATATGTGTTAGGTTTGAAAAATTGTTTACCTCTTAAATTTCAAGTTGAGCCGATATGTTACAAAAAATATTCATATATTTTTATATATGTTTAACAATATATTACTTCAATCAGAGAATCAAATTGATGTCTGTTGTGACATCAATCACAAGATTCACAGATTCCTTGTGAGTGTCCGTTCAATCTTCGCGGGTCGTCATGTAGAAAAATTTGCAAATGATAATTTTGAAGAGTCGACAAAATTATTATTTTCAGATCTGTATCTGATCAAATTTTTAGTTTTAGCAACAAAAGTATTCTTTCCGTGCAGAAATACAATTTTGCAATTTTTACATGCATTTTTTTTTTTTCTACAATTTTGCATTTTCGGGCGAAAACAGTCGTCCGGTTTGATCATTATTAGGAGGGTGGATTACTCGGCGCAACTGGACGCGGCGCAACGCGGGACTTCCGAGACGCCCGCTTCCGGTTACGGAATCGCGCAACGTATGGCGTTCAGTTCGACAGGATACGTTGGACGTTAACGAGCACACTGTCGTCGCTGCGGATGATGCATGTAGGTCGTCGCCAGCCGGCCGCGGTACACCACAGTCGCGTGCAGCGCGATGCAGCATCCCTACGTGCAACCACCGCCGAGACGTCACCGGCATCGGGGCCATTACTCACGGGTCCCCGATCCGCGTCGCCGATAATCGCTTCCACGGTAGTCGGTAATTACGCGAATCGAGAGCCCGCGACAGCGAGCGCATCGCGTGGGGCTCGCATGCCGTGGATGTTCAGATCGGTCCGCTAGATGAGACATCGCGGCCGAACGGCTTCCTAATTCCCGGCAAAAATTTAATAATCTTCAAAATACCATTATCCTGCGTTATTTTTTTTTAGTGAAATTTCTTAGTTTATTTCTCTAGTTTATAAAAATGCGATTTTGTAAAATAATTTTTGTTATGGTTACGGTTGAACTTGGTAAAATTTCCCCTTTAATTTTTATTCTCAGAAAAATTTAAATTTCACAGAAAGGCTGCGTTCAGCAGCTTTGCCACTTGTTGTAAAAATTTGATATGATTGGTTTTCGCCATTAGTTCCTCATAGAACATCTAAATGTATAAATCGTATGCAAAGCTGCTTTTCCTGCTGAACGCAGCCAATTATTGACTTCTAGAGAGACAACGATGCTGAAGGAATCACGAAATATGCGGCATATCCTTAATATTCTACGTGGAGAGAAACAGTTTTGCTGGCAAATCTAAAAATTGGATCGGATACAGATCTGAAGATAATTTTGAATCATCAAAATTATTATGTAGGACGTTTAAACAGGATAATAATACCGCAAAATTTTTTTATCTTCTAGCAATCAATTTGAACATCGTATATAATAATTTTGAAGAGTCGACAAAATTATTTTCTTCAGATCTGTATCTGATCAAATTTTTAAATTTAGCAACAGTAAAAGTATTCTTTCCGTGCAGAAATACGATTTTGCAATTTTTACAAAGCTTGGACATTAGGTCTTAAAGAAACTTCGAACTTTTAATTTTTTTCAAAAACAGTCCTCAAGAATACATTGCGAAAAATGAATTCGCGAATTCAACTGATGAAAAATGAAGACTATTTGGTTGTGTATTTAGCCCAAGTTTAGGATTAATAGACTGTCAACTAATCCGCCGTTATCGACACATTTTTCTATTTATTTCTGAGAAATGATCAGCTTCGCCGGTTCTCAACTGTCTGTGAGGATGAAAATAAATGAGACTGAATGAAATTAAACCGCGCCGCGTTGGCTTACGTACACACATGTCATGCGTGCAGATTAGAAGATTAGTGGCGTCATTTTGAGGCCGGCTTAATAAGTTCGAGAAATCTCACTGACTAACACTGACTGAATTATATGGATGTAAGTTTGCGGCTTTGCACCGTTAGACAAACCATTCTGCGTCGCGATTTACCGATATCGTTGTGGTCACTAATATTACTAAATATTCATATATCAACATTATATATGGTCAATATAACAATGTCAATTCTTTCTTGTTGGCCAAATGCGAAATCTTCCTCCCAAAGTATGACGAACACAAAAATGCTTTTCGTTACTGATTTCCGGCTTACTTTCAAGCGACTTACCCTTTTAGCAGGGTGAAAAAATTAATCTTCAAGTTGAGAGAATATTAAAACTTAAATCCATCTCGTCGAGCTTTTAAAGAAGAAAAAGAAAAAAAAAATTGTCGTCATTGTCGTGCTGAAACTCTTTGCACAACTCGAAACAATTTATTTCTTTTTTTTATGCGCCTAACAGCCTTCTAGAATCGAAACTTTCATCCCATGCTTGAGAAATCATAGATACAAGAAAGTAATATTTACGGCAGTTGAATTAATTTATCAAACAATACCAGTTGGTTATCGCTACATCTACCACACAACAATGTATCACTATCCGAGCCAATGTAAATATGGCTCGAAGCTATTGTTATTCGATGAAAAAAAAAATATCGCTTTTTCGATAGGAATAGGTCGGAGTAGGAAACGCGAACTTTTCACCAAGAAATACATACAATAATACCGCAGCCTGAAAAAGAGACGCTGTAACATCGCTATAACATCCTTTATTGAAATAACAAAATAGCAATCTGGATGCAAAATTTCAGTTATATGAATTTCGAAGATTAATGCGAACGATGATGATGCGGCTATTCTCCTCTAAAATCTCGTCGTCTCGTCAAAGAAACTTTGACGAAACTGTTCAAATAAGCCGTCCATTATCTTTTTCTCCGAAAGTACAATACTCTGGAACGTCCAAACAACTACTCCCACTACTCCTACTAATTTGATTATATCGTCATATTCTAAATAATCGCTTCCATATTTTACTATACCTTAATTGCCTTTTTAATAATATAATATGATTTCATAATAATAACAATAAACCTTTATTATATATAATTATATAATTATGTAATAGTTATATTAATCACTGCAATTCTGTCACTATTCTTTCAACTTACGGAAACGGGGGCTGTGTGAGATGCGGCCGCTTCCTGCACGCGGCGAAGTCTACTGGGGCTGGGGCTGGATCGCTGGGAATCCTGTCCCCGCTGCCAAGATGTCGACTTGCTGCAACAGACGGACAAGGAAACTCAATTATCTCTCACTGTAACTACAATTGGTTTGTATAAAAAGATAATTCGGTTCATCCGAAAAGTAGGCGATCGTAGCTCGACTACGTAACTCGAGAGAGAGATTTATCCATTATCCCGACTTATATCCGATCGTCGACATCCTTTGGATCTACAGTCGGACGCGATATCGCGATATCTTTAGCCCCCGCTGACGTAATTAACACATCGTTATTATTTGATATAGATCGAGCGATTCAAAGACTTATTCACCCGCCGGCAAACCGCTTACGCTTAGAATCGTGCGTATGAGAAACGTGCGTGAGTAATCGTTATCTGAATTAATTCATACACAGGCTTATCGGCAGTGTTATCGGTGGTATCGGATTGCAGTACGTCCATCCGATAGGCCGCGATGCGCCACGCCGGTGATTAATCAATAATCACGGCGCGGTACGTTGCTTGAATCTTAATTAATGGATGTGCGAGAGAGCGGGACAGAGCCGTTGCAGATGCAACGTACGTCTCGGACTTGCATCTCGTTATCTTAGTAGGTCGCGCTCAAGCGCGGTGTGTGTGTGTGTGTGTGTGTGTGTGTGTGTGTGTGTGTGTGTGTGTGTGTGTGTGTGTGTGTGTGTGTGTGTGTGTGTGTGTGTAAGACAGGTTTCGCGTAATAAAATTGCGCTAAAGTGATTCGCGCGCTCGACTTAATAACGCGGAAAAACGCTTCCCGCTTTGCAATCGCGCGCGTGCTGGTGGCGAATGCATATGCATGTTGCATTTCGTTTTTTATTTAGAACACCGACTTTTTCCAACAGATTACCAACATACACATCGTTTTAAAAGTATCGGTTTCGTTGATATCGGTTAAGTGATAATACGCCCATAGATTGGCGTGGAGAAAACCGCCATTCTATTTTTTTTCATTAATTTCCCTTCCCCTTCGTAGTGATTATATGAAAAATGTAGTGTATTTTTATGTTATTTATATTTTATTAGTGCATATTATTTTTATGGTCAAAGAGAAATCTGTTCCAAAATTGCCCAAAAAAAGGAAAAAATTAAATGACCTTTAGGATATTAATGTAGAAAACAATTGAATAGATCTGTTGGAAATAAATGATCATTACGTTATTAAATTTTCTATTACACTATTGTATCTCAAAAAACAAAATTTTAATATGTACATCGTGTAATTTGTAAACTTTGTTTGCATTAGTGTCGGTCCACAATAGGTGATTTAAGCTTTAAGAAGTAAGAAATTGACCAATTATAATCGAATATGAAAAGAATAATCGACTATGATTGGTCAATTTCTTACGACTTAAAGATTAAATACTTATTGTGGACCGACACTTATGCGTTTTGCATTAAGCCGTAAGGCTGTAAACGGCTGTGCCGGCGCTGCGCGTAATTTGGAACACGTATTATAAGCGGAAATAAAACGGAAATATTACAATTAATATATATATATATATATATATATATATATATATATATATATATATATATAAATGATGCGATTTTCTCTTCAGTCCGACTCAGTTGGCATTGTTTGCGGCTCTCGCGAGGTCGAACGAGGAAAACATTTTCGTAATAAATTACGGCGGAACATACGGCTTATCGCGTCCGCGACGCGATAATGGGTGCGATGTTGTAAGTTATGGGGTCAAGGGTCGCCAGGTACGATTTGTACCAACCATTCGTTTCGTCGATAACCCCTCTCACAAAGACGGCGATTAATCGTCCCGATTGTCGTACGTATGAGACAATAATCTAGGGTTACGTATCACACTGTGATACGTGGGTCCGACTTTCTAATCGAATCCGGCAGTGCGTGAGTACGCGAGTAAAGTACGCGTAGCGCGAGTACCAAGTACTCAATTTCTAATCTTCTCTTTCATACTTATTCGAGATATCGAGAGATATCGTTTCCTCGCTCTCGAAACAAATCGTGGCAGTTTTCAAAATTCAATTTCAAAATGTATTCGTACTTATTTTTATTTACAAAGAAAAAATTATTTAAGAAAAAAATATAGATATGCTAGATATGTAAAGGAAATGCAAAAAAATTTTATTTAGACGATTTAGAATCTGGATAAAAAAAATTATTTAAATTAAGAAATGTTAAAATATAATTAAGAAGTAATGACAAAAAATCTCATTTTTTTTTTTTACATATATAAGTACGTTAAGTTCAAAATGATTTATGTGTTATGAAGTTTCATTGCGATGCAAAAATTGGTTATTCTGCAAATAAAAATAAACTTATATTGAGAGCATAAAAATGAAACGAGTACAAATAAAATTAGATTTTTATTTACAAAATAATTAATCACTACATCGCAATGAAATAATTTTTAAATAATCTTGAAAAGTATTTAAAGTGTTTATATAAAAAAAGTCGAGAGTTTTGTTATTATTTCGTAATTACATTTCCATTAAAACTTTTATTTATTTATCTAAATAAATGTTAATCCGAGTTTTAAACCCCGGCTAAAGCTTTGTATATTTCTAAATTTAAACAGCTTTAGAATAATCTGTAAGCTTTTCATAATTTTTTCATGGTAAATATAAAAATTTAAAAAGACTAGACATATATAACATGTCCTCAAATGCGACAAATTGCTCGAATTTCATCGTGGATTTAAAAAGAGAAGGAATCGCGGTGCGAATCTGCGAAGAGAATCCGCGCGCGAATTCGAAAGATACTCGCCAGCTCAGATCGAAAACGATTCGCCTCGCAAAGGGAGCTGAGGAGAAGAAATGAAATATCTTTCATCGACGAAATCGCTCGGTCCCGCATTCTCACGGCACAGTCGCTTCGTTATTCGCGGGCAAAATACACTCGCTCGCAAAGCTGCCGTCGCGCTAGAAACTTTGCGAGCGGCAGGTATACCGATCGTACAAACGGTGAAAGGCGATAATAAAACGCGGCGGCGTTTAGCAAACCGAGTGCACGTCGTTCACGTTGTCGGGAAGAAGAAAAGAGAGGATGGCGGAGAAGAAAAGCCGATAAAAGGAAAGTATGAGGGCCCCGATGACGGCCGCGAGTTATCGGGGGCTGACGTAGTCGGCCGCGCGAGTCGACTGCGCCGATTGAAGGCAGGTCACACAGCACCTTTCTTAGGCACCTGAGAGTTCATCGATTTATTCCACTTTCTACGCGTCGTGCCAGCGATCGAAACCAGCGCGCGGAATCGTCTTTCCTCGCGCGCGCGCGCGCGATGGGAGCGGCCGACTGTCGTCCGCACGACGAACGAGATTTACTTAACCCCGTCCAGGATGAGCGACGACGTGCAGCTCTCTCGTCCTTTTTGCGAAAGATCGGCTCACGATACACGTTGACTCTCCGTTCGCTGTCACGTTAATCTTCTCTATTCTCGACTGCCGGCAGGAGGGCGAGGCACGAGCGTCCGCAAAAGGCCTCCTTTAATCTTTGCTTATAATTAGCTGCACGATCATAATAATGGTAAGACCAGTCCGATCAAATCGGTTCCCGAAGATCAGCTATAAATGATTCCACATCGCTAGAGGTTGTTTGACTTTTTCTCATTCCATAAATATTAATAGATATTTCTTTTCAAGTGACATAAACTTTTAGAAATACGAGTAAATTTTATTATGGGCAATGGCGTCTCCTTTATTCGTATCGTAACCTTTATTTTTCGTTCAATATCAATATATGATATATCTTTATGCATTATTAAATTTCCCTAAGTAAAAAGTTCTGTGTGAACCGAAACGTACAATATTTTTAATTTGTTTGTCAGTTTGCATATTTATTTCATTTCGTCTTTATAAATATTTTTCATGGGTTACTTTTATATTATGTTTTGCTCGCTTTGTTGGCCTTGTCTCTTTGATTATTATTTGTATACTCACGAGCTATTTTCTCTTGTAAAGTTTAAATAAATTTTAATTACTACAATAATAACAACTGAGGATAATGAAGTAATGTTGCTCAATTATTAAATTTTGCAAAAGTTGCTGTAACATTATTTAGCCAACATTTTAGATATCTTAGGATTTTTATCAACGACCATCGATCTTTAATTTAAATTGTTAAAATTATTATTTTCAATCATTCCGAAAATAGATTCAAAATAAATTTGACAAATTAATGTAATAATTTTTAGATTGATTTTTAAAATATTTTATTAACGACGCATTTTTATCAACAGATAAGTTCATATTAATTTATTATTGTCTAAATTTGGTTGTGATCTAAGACTTCTTATCATTCACAAAAATTAATTAGAATATATATATATATATATATATATATATATATATATATACATGTATACTATGTACAAAAATTCTTTCTCCTGGTGAAATTTTTCAAGAGCACGTATCGGAAGAGATATTTTGTAAGGTGTCACTATCCATATCTAGCAGCTTCGACGTAGGCAAGTGCACAGCACGGCAATTGTGCCATTATGAAATATGGTGCGTTAAAGTTTGACGGATGATTACAAAAAACACGTTCGACGGCACGGGATCTAATATTTACCGTATGTTACCGTGGAAACTACGTCACCAGCCGCCTGGTACGATCGAAGGATATTGGCACGTCCTGCTTGGTATATATAAGGGACACCTGCGATCGTGTGATACGTGCTCTCAACCAGAAGCATCGGATCTTTCTGTGGTCGCGGAAACGGATCATTTTCAGCATGAAAAGCGTAATATCGCCAGCGATATGTCCAGGGTTAAGAAGTTTTCGTCTATCCTAAATTGCATTGCCTCCTACGTGTTGTATGAAAATTTTGCATTTTTTCGGCGACGAAAAAGTAAAGGTAACTTTTAATTCGTTGCATTTTCTTTAGACTGTTCGCAACAAATTATTTAAACATAAATTACATGACATATACATATATTAAAATACATATAAATTAGATATATCTTTTAACTTGGTATAAATTTAAAATTATAGAAATTTATTATATTTATTATATTTTTATATATAAATGTGTAGGATGTTTCAAAAGTGGAGGTCAATCCCTTGGGAGATGATTGGGGATCCAAAAACGAGAAAAAAAGTTGGTATATCCAAAAATATGTTGTTTTCGAATTATTGCTATTCTTATGTTGAAATTTCAAATTGTTTTGCTTTCGAATTTTTTTGCCAAAATTGAAAGAAGAGATGATCTTTAATAGATGTTATAATTAAAATTAAATAAAAGAGAGATGCTTTAACATTATACAGAATACACCATATGTGGAGGTACAGCCCTCTTGATACCTTTTGACAGAAATCAGGACTCCATAGTTGTGCATCTTGAATATATAATATTAAAGCAGTACTCGCAACTTTTATTTGACTTCAATTATATTATAAAAAAATGATAAAGATTATCTCTTCTTTCAATTTTGGTAAAGAAATTCAAAAACAAAATAATTTCAACATAAGAATGGCGATAACTCAAAAATAATTTAACGAACTTATGTTCATACCAATATTTTAATATTCATACGTTTTTTGTTTTTGGGGTTCCCAATCACCTCCCGAGCGATTAATCTCCACTTTTAGGACTTTTATTTTGTATAAAATAAATTTTTCTATTCTCTCTTGTTTAGAGATAAATATAGACGGAAATAAGATCACACTGTAGAACAAACTGTTGAATACTTGAGTAAGAGCTCAAGAAACTTCACTAGCCTGAGATTGTACGGTATGATATTTTTCATTTTTTCTACTTTCTTTAATAATTTTTTCCCGTATACTTCCTTACTTCGTTACTTCAAGAAGAATAGATTTAACCTATCGTATTCTATCATGCTTAATATGGAGGTGCGGACTCGCCGTTTCGCCCGGGGCGCCGAAATACCTTTATCGGGCCGTTGCGCGTGGGTGTGCTTGCTGGTGGGTAATAACCGGTCGTAAAATCTTACCGGTTTCACAACGCAGCTTCTCCTCGGCCCCGGCCGGCTGCGTCTCATGAATATACCTGTGAATCTTTTTCTCGCTCTCGGCGTACTCGCTCACTCAAGAGGTGCGCGCTGCCGCTACTCCGCGCCTTGCAGCATATAGATTGACGGATAAACGCACAATTTTCCCCTTTCAACGAGCGCATTACGAACCCTTACACATATATATATATATATATAAGGGTTGCATGCATCCTACGAATGATCGTTCTATCGCGCGACGATCGTGATGTCCAATAATAATTTGTTGTAAAATGTTCCGCTTTATTTTACCGCAAGACACAATTCCACGAAATTATCGTTGTGCAATATAATTGAATGAATAATAATTCAAAAGATTTGAATTATTAATTTCGAAGGTTATTTTATTGTACGACGATATTGATAATATATATAGTGCCGATCGCATTTGTTATAACTTGTGTCATATATTGTTTTACTCGAAATACAATAATAATAATAATAATAATAACGGTAATAATTTTATTGAATGCAATTGATGAATAAATACAATAAATAAATATAAATGGTAAGAGAATATTATTGTAAAGAAGAATAGATAAGGCTATAACCGAAATGTTAATGAGATGCATAATCTAAATAATAAGTTCAAAGCAAATTTATGATAATGCAGTAAAGTTATTGTAATATGAATAAATCAAATATATGCAGCAAGAGACTATATAAAAATTTCATAATAAATAAAATAAAAGATCTTAAATTTATAATTAAGTGCCTTTTTTCATTTTTTTATATGTTATTCTTTTTAATTATTAATTTACATGCAATAAAGTTATTATTATTATTCCTATGTTGCTGCTATATCCGATATGATACAATTAAACAATAATTCCAAAATGTTATTATTCTTTTTTTTATAAATAATTTTATAAGTAATCTTGTGTTGGATCATATGGCGTTACTCATATAATACAAACAATAATTACATTAAAAGCAAAATTTAAATAAATAAGTCATAGAATCAAGTTTATATCCATATAAAGAAGATGGTTAAGCCATGTAAATAGAAAATTACGTGAGATTTAAATTAAGTTAATACAATTCCAATTTTAATAGTTGCGCAACTATGCGCAGAGTAGATTCGATTCATTATACGATAATTTCTTATTCTTCTTACATTTCTCCATTTGAGGAATTATCGAACAGCCACTGGCTATACATACATCGTTTGCCAATTGAATACGTAGTCGTCGCATGCAAAATGGTTTACAAAGTAGATTACCGAATCGCCGAGCCGTTTGAAATGTCGGCTTCTCTTTTCTTGCATTTTCAAGGATCCCGAACTTTCGCGGCTCACGCGAGCGTTAAAACGGAATTGCGGCACTTATCGATTCTCTGTTAATAGCACACATATGTTTCCGCGGCCGTTTGCTGACAGAGATCCCTTTCAAGCCGATACGACTTTGTACGTTTTTTTAGCATACGAAACGAGGATTGTTACGTGCCGCAATTCGGTATTCGAGAATCCTTTTTTTCCCTTTTACTCCTTTTTTTTTTATAATAATTATTAAAAAAAGAAGTAGACTAGTATCCAATGTAATCTGGATTTGGATTTGAACAACGTTTCGACATAACGATGATAAACAAATGAAGAAATTAATAAAAAAAACCGCACATACGATACATACGAACCTCCTTAAAAAGTTGCGCAACTTTATTCATTTACAGTGTCATATATTATTCATAATGCTATAAATAATATCGTGTAAAAGCGCTGCTTAGTAAATATGTAACGTCGAAAAAGAGATCGAAAGAGAGGAAGAAAAGAGAGAAAGGGGGCGGATTAAGTCCGCATAATATCGTGATATCGCGAGTGATACATTTATATCTAAACAAACTTCTTTTTATTTACGCCTATAAATCCTCCGCTGGCTTGTTCCCGACGTCCCGAAGGTAAATCGGTCGCGTTTTCTCGATTTTGCCCCGGCGAATGCATGCCGATAAAGAGAGATTTTGTGGACCATAAAAAAATCGATTCTGAGGCCCGCGCCTCGTTGTATGCGCGCTAAATGCGCATAGTGGATTCGTATGCTGTCGCACGACTTCTGATCGATCCAAAAGAGATTTTCAGCTTCCATCTCCATACTCGCCGCCGGTTTAAAAGAAAATACCACCAACAACACGGCGAGCATTGTTATCCGCATTGTTTATCCATAAAATAAACGCGCGCGAACGTTAGTTATTTACTGCGAATTAAAGCAAATATTTATCGTAAGTGATGATTAGCCATTGAAAAGAACTCTTATCATTTTCTTTCTTATTAATTTTTAATGGTGCATTTTTCATATAAGAATAGCGATATACATATATAAAAACACAGATATACACAGACAGAGGATATCCTTCAGAAGATATTTTAAATAATGCATTTTGATATCTCTTGAACAGTGCATTAAAAGAAAATGTTTCATATAAAAGTTATAAAATTTCGAGAGGCCCATATGAATATATTAATTTATTCGCAGATGATATCAATATTTTACGAGATATTTTATATTATATAGTATGTCAGAATATGCCAGAATAAGATATCTCGTAAAATATTCATTTTTTGATAAAGAATAATGAGACAAACCAACTGGTAAGGTAAATATATAGTTGTTTTAAAAAGAGATGCAATTTGCAATGTGCAAGTACATACTTCTCTTAGAAATAACTATATATTTTCTTTACAAATTATTTATATTTATTTATATATATATGTATTAGATTAAAATTTTAATTCATAGTTCGAAATATAAAAAAACTAGTAGTTTTATTTGAAAAAAAATCGAATTGTCCAATGATACTTTTATCAATAAAATTAACCTATCAATATCTTTTTGTATATATATATATATATATATATAAAGATATTGGCAGATTAATTTTATTGACAAAAGTATTATCATTGGATATAATATCATTGGATAATTTGATTTTTTTTCAAATAAAACTACTAGTTTATATATATATATATATATATATAAGTGTGTGTGTGTGTGTGTGTGTGTGTGTGTTGTATACATATTTGTTATACAATGGTCGCCTAGGATTTCTTGATGTTCCCGAAGTTTTGGGATTTTTCTGAAAATAGTATTCGGCTGATTTATGTAACCGCAGTCGATGCCCGCCGTAAAACATCTCGACTCGAATCACCTACTAAATGAAGAGACCGCCTGAAGGGATAAAACGATCTCGCTGGTGGTGGTCGGCAAAATATAAAGCATGCCTCACATCCGCGGGACATTCGCGACGACTTTATATATATATATATATATCTATTGATATCTATTGATATACGATTCCGTCCTTTGTCGACGAACTCTTCTTCATCATCTTCGCTTTCTCGTCTTATTCTCTTTGTCTTGTCCGTCGTTCTTTCAGCGTCGACCGAGGAGATAAATCATAACTTTAAAGTAAAACGCACTGAGATTTGGAAGCTCACAGGGATGCACAACAACGCAGTTTACGTGCATATGAAGAGAATCATATTTGAACACCTGTAACTTTTGTTGTTCATATAATAGAATAAAATAATAATAGTTTTGCAAAAATTGTAATAAAACTTTCGACTTTCGAATTGAACTGCATCAAAGCGAATACAGGCGACAAAATTTTCACAGGCAACTTTATCTCTCTCATGACAAAGAGGAATAAACTTTTTCCAGACAATGCACGACGTCCAATGGACGTCCAATTTTGATTTTTATTTAGTCCAAACATTTTTATTTAGTCCATGGATCTGATAAGGACATTTTAATAACATATATTATCGGAAGTTTAAAATACTGACTTTTGTACTTTTGTTTTAAAGATGTTCATTTTATATATTTTTGATTAACATAGGTTTGGCTCGTTTGTGACTTTATTTATATATTGTAATGTTACTATCTATTCATGGAACGATGATCTGAAAAGAGCGAAAAATATATATGTGCATCCAAAACTTAGGTGCATCCACTAGCGCACAATGAAGGGATAGGAATAAAAATTAGGAACAGAAATAAATATTAAATTTAAAAAAATACAAATTAAAACTAGAATAAGAACATAAGTAAATATAGTTATATCTTATATTTACTTATGTCCATTATGTGCATTACGTTTAATCTGTATTCTTAATTTTTATTTTCATAATTTTATATTTATTCCTGTTCTCAATTCCTATTCTTATTTCACCATTATGCGCAAAGCCTCAGGCTTGTTGGTGTTTTTTGTACTTTTTGCACGCAAGTCTTTCAAATTGAGCTTGTGAAGTATAATGATGTTCAATAAAAGCTAGTACTTAGTAAATAGTAAATGATCAATATTTAATAAACATTTCTAGATTTTTACAAAATTTGAAAATATGCACCAATTAAATAAATTTATTAGATAATTACAAGAATTAACGCAAATAATAAATTGCAAACAATTAATTTGCATTAAAAATGAAACATTTAAAATACCCATTTATTGATATTTCTTTTCGTATCCTGAAAACGCTCGATTTTGATTCAGCAAAGTCTTACATCGGACATTTTTAGGATGCCGACAAAAGAGGACACTGGACATTTTTAAAACGTCTTAAAGATGTATGTGTGACTTTAATATGGACGTTTTAAATACATATGTACATGTCCAATATGTACGTTTTTGATACATGTTTAAAACACTTTTGTGCTGCCTGAATTATTCGCGATTTAACGTTCTCTGTGCTGAAAAAAATTGCGAAAAAAATGAAATAACTATCAATTTGAAACGTGCCGTCAATCCGAGCCAGTCGTCCGAGAGTTTTTTTGATTCGAGAAATATCTCCTATTGCACACACCGCACACCGGATACGGCGCGCGAAAATTCTCTCTTGAATTTTATTCGCGCGGGTCCGATTTGCGCGAAACGGGGAAAGTGTCGATCGCGTAAATCGAGAATTATCGCGGACGTAGAATCCTTCAGTTCGGCGGATAACGTATTTCCGGCCGTGAATAGAGAGGATGCACGTCCCACGTGAAAGCCGATACGACCCCACGCGATGCGTGACCCTACTTGCTATACGGTTATTGAATTTCAATTTGCGATATCGCTGTCTAATTAATACGATCCTCTTCTCTGTGTGCGCGCGCGCGCGCGCGGTGTGTGTGTGTGTGTGTGTATATGGGGGGGTGGGTGGGTGGGTGTGGGTGTAGGTGTGTGTGTGTGTGTGTGTGTGTGTGTGTGTGTGTGTGTGTGTGTGTACACACACGTGCATATATACGAGACTCCACCTTCGAGCGGATCGTGAAAATCTATTAAGTCTTTCCCACGGAACTAGCAGTGTTGTTTGACACCTTTTGCAAATGTAAGCATGAGATGTACATTTGTTCTTCATGTTTCAGTTATAGATATGAGTAAAGCAAATACAAAACTATCATAAATGAGAACCTTTTGGAGACTTTTAATAAACTTTAATCGTTGATATCATTCATTCGTCATTTCTCATAACTTTATAATAATTTTTTCCATGCCAGTATGTGATTGAGTTTATTAAAAAAAAAAAAAAAAACTTTAAATTCATAGTGTGCGCTATAATTTTTCTCAAAGAGAAAATTAAGTTTCAGAAATTACTGTTAGATTCAAATACTCGTGTAAACATTATCAAGAATCTTAATCTAGGAATTTTGTAAACTTTAATCAATGATATGACATTACCATTTCCTATAATTTTTCATGGTAATTTTGTTATTTTAGCATGTGAATGATTTTACAGAAAAAAAACTTCAAATTTAATACCTTTTATGCGCTATAATCTTTCTCAAAGAGAAAATCAAGAGATTACTACTAGATTCAAATACTCGCATAAAGATTGTCAAGAATCTCAATCTAAAAGTTGTAGATTTTAACCGATAATACGACATTATATTATATATATTATATTTCTTATATAATCTTCTTAATTTTCTTATAGTATTTTTTTCTTAATTTTTTTATTCGAGCATACTGGTGATTAATTTTATTAGAAAAAAAAGCTTCAAATTTATAGCATATATCTTTTGTGCGCAATAATTTCTCTCAAAGAGAAAATCAAGTTTTAGAGATCGCTATTAAATTCAAACACTCACAATACTTGTAAAGATTATCAAGAATCTTAATCTGGGAGTTAATCTTTTGTCTTTTCTTCATTATTACACGCTTCAACGAGAATTGTCGGATAATTCGCGAGAGTTGACTTACTCGCGGCAAATCCCAAGTTAATTCTTATATTAGAACAAGGCGAGCTACAGTTAAGTCAGTTTCTCTGGAAACTTCATCAGAGGCTTCGCGAACTGCAATGGTACATGTATCCATCGTGTCTGGTGTATCTCATGTGTCCAGCTTCCCAGGAACCAACTTTCCTCCAAACTTTGTAATGGTTTTTACCGAATGAAATGTCCGTGCTAAGCGGATTAATAGCACGAATCCGGATCACGCTCGCCGGAAGTTGATTATGGTCCTCTGATGGAATAAGAGAATGTTGCCGTGCTAAAATATGTATAACGGTTTTACAGAAGAAAATCGTGTTCAAAAAGAATGTTCTCGGCAAGATACTTCGCCAAATACTATCTTTCTTTTTATCTATAATCTTTAACACTCGACAACGAATATTTTGGCGAATATTTCAAATCGAAATATCGTTCCTGTCCTGTACGTTTTTCTAAATTGCAATCGGAAAGAGAGATATATCGACGGAATAAGTCCTGTGTAAAGGACAGTTTGTTCTTCCACAACGCGACCTCAGTGGCCCTCGAACAAATCAGGGTCGACCTTTTATTGTTCATATATATATATATATATATATATATATATATTTTCGTGAAATCGATAACGGCTTGTTCTCACAGGGAATTGCAGAATTGCCTGTGAGAGGTATGCGGGTCATGCGCGCCTCGCGAAATACATTGGTTTAAGCGTGGCGTAACTGGATCTGCATAAAAGCGATATGTCAACGTGATACTCTGTTTGCGACACAGAGAGAGAGAGAGAGAGAGAGAGAGAGAGAGAGGACACCACGCGTGCAGTCGTAATTATGCGAGCACGACCGCGCTTTACGCCCGGCGTGCAAAAGACGCGGGCGATAAGATTTCAAAACTCTGGAATTATTTCGCTGCCCTTTTTCAAAATACTCGCCCCGCGAGTACTTATCTCGACTTATTTCCACCTGGATATCCGCCGACGTTTCTTCCGTTTCGCATTCGTGTCGCATTCGTAAAATTCCGTTCCGCGCGCATTCGTTTCCTCATATTCTCATATTTTATTTCATATAAATATCTAATGTGACACAAAACCTTCCTAACTCCATCGTGGCGCCATAATATATTTACAGGCAGGACTTCCTCGAGCGAGTTCCTATTCGCCGCGAGTTCTTCCTCGCGCACTCGTGTTCGATGTAACACGTAAGGGCGTCTTTTTCCACCAGGATTTCAATGTTCGGATAAGATATTTTAATTCCGGCGGAAGTTAACGCTTTATGGATGACTGCGGTTAGCGGCGACGCCGTTTCTTCAGCGGGTTCATTGTCACGAGAATAAAGAGCGAAGACAACGGTGAAACCGAGGAAAGAAGGTGGAAAAGCAAGACTGAACAAATAAGAAAAAGAATGTCGGAAAGGGAAAGAAGAGAAGTGAATGACCGAGCGAATTCCGCCAGTGTCACCGCCAGGAATGGCACGTATAAAGCACGGTGGTTTTCTTCTAAGGTCGCGTTTTCACGCGAAACGAGATCTTCTCTCCAGAATGCAGAAAGTTTTCAGAAAGTTGTCGCGATCTGTCCGCATTCTATTTTGGGAAGAAACGTCTTTTCCTCGAATAATTTATCTTCGTATTGACTCGAGGTCCCAAGTTCCAAAAAAATTTAGTCTGGAGAGCCGATAAATAAAATTAGATTTACATTAAAAATTGCTTTATTGGACGCTTCGTTGTTAATTCTTATCGAAAACAAGATTTTTATTATGATGCGCGCCAAAAGGCCAGATATATGTAGTTGAATATCTTGTAAACAATGCAATTTTAAAAAAGTTTCAGAGTACAAAAGTTGTAAGGCTTTGGGAGTGATTGTGACACACGATACTGATGTTATGATGTTAATTCATTTAGAGATAGAATCACTATCGAGATCTTTTTATGGGCGCCATTTTTTAAAATGAAATCATATATTTTCTGTTATGTAATATTTTTAGTTTATTGTGAATATAAAAATATTAAAGTACAAATGTCAAAAAGTCAATAGTTTACAAGATATTTTATATTTTATTTTGGCATATTCTGATACATAATATTAAATATCTTGTAAATTATTAATACTTTTACGTAAAATAATGTCGACAAATGTCGATTAATGTTGGAGAAAGAAGTAGTTGTCTTAAAAAAAAAAAGTATATATGCATATTGTTAATTGTATAAATTTTTTTTTTAAACAGCTACGCATCTTCTCGCGATATGTTCGTAAAAAATTAATTCTAGCGAGCGAGTAGCCTTTTAAAATTATAACTTTTATCACCCGTATCCTTCCCTCTTGGAAAACTCACGCGGTAACATAAGAACTATCGAAAAATTTCAATAGGAGAATAATATAAACGCTGTGCCACGGACAATTCGTGAATGGAATAATGGCGAATGCATGACAAAAGGGATTCTTATTAGCGGGCTGTACTGGCGGAAGGAAACATGAGACGCCAGTTTAAATACGCGAGACGTGAGCCCGTCTACAATTTATCAGAACGACACGGCACTTTTCGTTGAATACAAACGAGTACGTAGCCCGATGGTGGCACGCGCCGGAAACCTGTCGCGACGTCAATGAGTTCCGACCCGGCTTATCTCTTGTCGATTCTGAGTGCATCCTGCGAGAGACGATGAGAATATCATCCGTCCCACTCATCAGAAGAAGAAATTCATTCATCATCTGCATAACTGGTTAGCCGATTCTTACGAAAGAATCTTTCGTAAGAATTTTTGCCTCATAGATATCTTAACACGTTGGGGAAAGAAAAATCACCAGCAGTGTATCGTAAAATATTTGTGAAAAATTGTAAATTTATGATAGAGTCAGCGGATGAACTTTGCAAAATTATATTTGATTCTAGTACATTTTATATATATATATATATATATATATATATATATATATAATAAATTAGTAGATATTATATGGAAAATAATGAGAAAAATTGGTTTTGAACAAAGAATATTCGTTTTTAAATAAATTAAATCAACACTCAAAGTTTATTGTTGTCGTTTCCAATGCCAATTGCTTCTCATTACGCTCATTTCGCTGAGATATCACGCTGAGATATCATCTCACGATAACACATTTTGACAGTTAGTTACAACAGTCTATTATACGTGTTCTACGTAATTGTCATCGCAGATAAGAAGATTACAAGTTATATGAAAATATTTCATTTCGTATTTAAGAAGTAGACGTGCGCATAATTGTGACACAAACTGATAGAGTTTATATTTAAATTTTATATTTAATTGAAAAATATATGTTGCCAGAAAAAAAATATAGTACGCGCAGTACGCATCTGTAGCATTTGATATTATCTTAAAAACTTGAGGGAATCTGTCCCCTTATTTCCTTGAAGATTTTCTTTCGACAGAAATATCCTTGCTTATATCAGAAAACTTCTTAACGAATTTGAAAATAAAAAAAAGTTTGTTGCTATCTTTATTAGTTTCTCAAAAAATAACTTTCCTACTTTTCTCAATATATGTTCAACCCATTTAATTTTATTGGATATTTTTTTCAAAACCGGAATACCACGAGACTCAAATGTTCTCTTGAGTAACCAACATGACATCGTCTCACTAGAAGAACACGTTTGTTGAGAAATCGTGTGAAATTTGAGCGTTTAACTATCCTAATTTCGGCGATTCTCTGCTTCGTCTCTGGTGTTTATCCCAGGGATAAACTGCGTATTATAATAATAATAATAATAATAATAATACCCTGACCGTCCACCTTCATCATCACGATCCTCGAATTGCTTTCTCACCGCCCCGCCCCCCTCCCCCTTGTATCACTCCTTTGCCGTGATTACCTTCAATTTCTGTAACAAGAGCCTGTGCCTGTTTTTCGTGTATACGCGAATATTATTTCATTATTACGGATATAGCGTATAATTAGCGCGCGACGATCCCTAATAACAAAACCCCCCGCCGCTGCTGGTAAACTGGGGATGATAATTGCAGAAATGACCCGGCCGGCGAAAGTTTCCTATGCGTCCGTCTTTCAGGTGCACGCGTCATGCGTATGTATATTTGCTCGTACCTGGGCCCGGCAGCTGCGATCGGACGTGCGCCGCATCTGGACCGGTTCTCTCTGGGGCCGGTGGCTGGTATATCCGGCGGGGATGACGTTTCCCTGAGAGACAGAGGGTGGCGGACGTCTTCCATTCGCCGGCGCGCAACACGCACCGCGCGCGTCGTGCGCTCGTTGAGATTTTAATCAAGTGGGTGGCTCCACTATTTTTCTACCGAGGGTGCTTCTCTCTATTTGAACTAGCGAACGTGGCAAAACACAAAAGTATGTTTATTTTTCATTCTTTTTCCGCTTTTCCCGAAGCCTTGGAACTAATTATATGTGCTCAATCTCTCTCTCTCTCTCTCTCTCTCTCTCTCTCCCGGCGGGTTTGGGTTTCAAAGCTTCACTCGCTCACGTTTTTCTCTTTTGACGTATGTTTTTCATTTTAATCTAAATTTTTGGGGATACGTGTACCTTTATCGCTTTCATTACTTTAAAGCAACAGCGTAAAAAAATACAATTGACATGCAACATGCCGTTACGAATATTTGAAAAATCCAGCGAAAAACAGGAAAGAGATATGACTGACTTTTCCTTTGCGTGTCGATTTGCGACTCTCTTCTCGCCTGTGTGGCAACTGTCTCGGTTTTGCAAAAGACTGACAGCTGCTATGCAACTAAATACAGTCCATCCAGACCGGTTTCGGCGATTACGTCTGAACAAACGAGCTCGCTCGGAGAAAGAGAACTTTTTCGTCCTTTCAAAATCGAAGAAATTGATATTTCATAATTTTATCAATAACTCTTAACCAAAAAATAACGTATTAATTTTCAACGTCTATATAAATTCGATCAAGTTTTGTTATTATTCTCATGTGAAATATAAAGACTGTAAATCATCACTAATCATCACAAATATTCATCACGAAGAATATTAATCTTCGAATAAATATTATATTACATATAAAATTAACGTATCAATTATAAAATTAAATCATTATATTTCAATAGTATTTGCGAGCGATCGACATGTGGAATTTCAAGCGAAATTCCGAAATCTCTTTCGTTCAAATTTCAAGGGGCGACGAAGAGGCTCAAGGGCGTGTGTGAGTGCACACGACACGTGCTTCCTCTCTCTCTCTCTATTTCAATTTTTTTTATCCCTTTTTGTAGTTGTTCAAGTCTCTTCGATTCGATTGAGAAACGAGAGAACGGAGCGAATATGTCCGGCAGCTGTCGCGTGGCCGCAGTAAAAGCACATCTGCTAGTTTGGTACCTACTTCTTCCTGCCGAGCCCTTCGCTTGAACTGGTTTATCCTTAAGGACCTCCGCTCATTCGCTTTCCTGTCGTTATTATTTCGCAGAGCGGCGCTCCAATCGATTCTCGTCCCTTAAACTTGTCTTGATCTCTCCACGACGACCATCTGCCCGCTTCGTAAAAGGGTTCCGCCCAATTCTCGGCAGACGAATGAAAAACTTCGTGTCTTTTCAAAAACCTTTTATTGACCTTTTGTCAAATCTCACGTTTCGAAAATCTTAATATCGCCTATCGTGTTCTTGGCAACAAAATATTAATATCAATTTTTTTTTTTTTTTTTTTTTTTGGTTGAAGTAACAAACAACTCGATGCTCATCCATCCATGGGCGATTCTTGCTCGAGTCACGATCTTCGATATTATGGCCGCTCAAAAATGAACTACATTACGTCAAAGGTAGAAGGCCGTCCGTCTATTTTTAGCTCTTTACACAGCGCTTATCGTTACTGAAGCGTGACTCCCTATTCCGATGTTACGATGTATATTTCACATAACTATTACATCAGAACGTTCTAACGACGAAGTTTACAGCTCCGTCGCAGGGGAATACTGAAAACAAGCCTTTTAAAGATGGATTCCTTTTGAAGGGAAGGTGCGCGCATTTATGTCGATAGTTTGATAACTCTCGACGCGCTTATCGTAATAATTGTGTTAAAACAACACCCGATTGATTATTAAAAGAAGCGTTATAAATAAGACGTGTTTATAGCGCTTAATGACATATTCCATCCATAGCCTACGACAACTTACATAATTCACACGGAGCGGCAAGTGGAGCAGCAACAAAAATCGATACTGAACGGCCGCCATAACGGTCAAGGAGGGTCGGCGACCTTGTCAGGAAACAGGAATTAATTCGGTATCGGATAATAGAACGAGCGAAAACGAACGATGCAACGTGAAATTGTTTAAACATCATATTTCATCACACCAAGGACGTCCTCTGTAGACTCAATCTACGTATTGTTTGCCGTACAATTTTGAGATTTTTCATATGTATCAAAATAAAGAGATTGTTAAATATATTTGATTGAATTAAAATCCTTGACCTTTTACATTATTAAAAATGATTTTGATCTTTAAGAATGTATTGCACCTATTTTTATTTAAAACTAAAAAAATTATAGATTATTTTAGATCGCATTTAAAATAATACAAAAAAATTTTACGACGGTTTAAAATCTAAGTAAAAGAAATTTAAATAAATACGTAGAAGTGCGCTCTAATAGAAATGTAATTAAGAAATAATGACAAAAGTCTCAATTTTTTTTTTTATACAAGTACTAAGTATTCGAGACAATTTATGTAAACTTTTATTGCAATGCACAGATTAATTGTAAATAAAATTTAAATTTTTATTACGAATACAAATAAAACGAGTAACGATATAAATAAAATAAAATTTTTATTTACGGAACATTTCTAATTTCTACGTCGCAACGAAACTTTATATAAATAATATCAAATACTTACATAAAATATTTACATAAAATACTTACACAAAAAAATTGAGATTTTCATCATTATTTCTTAATTATATTTCTATTAGAACACACTTCTATTTAATTATTTAAATATTTTTGGATCCTAATACAAGATCCTAATACCAAAATTATAAATTTTGCTTATATTCTAAATATAAGCGGTATAAAAAATAGTGTAAAATACACCTTAGTGCCTGTAATTCGAATATTACGATCGGCTATATTAATTTTCATCACTATATCTTAATTGCATTTCTATTAGAGCACACTTTTATTTAATCATTTAAATATTTTTGGACCCGGTCCTAATGTAAAAATTATAAATCTAAATATAAGCATTATAAAAAGTAGTGTAAGATACACTACTTAAAATAAATTTAAAATATTTTCCATCCTTTCTCCTTGAATATCTCACACCTTAGTGCCCGTAATTTGGATATTACGATCGGCTGTATTAATTTTCATGCGAGACGTTCCCACGCGCGTTCGCATGCATTTGCGTAACCGCCAAGTTAGCAGCGAGAGTGCGTTGACTGCTGTGGTACGAATCGCATTTGCATAGTTAATTCGTCGTAAGAGGGAAACTGGCACCATGCTGGTTATCAAGGAGATACGACGCACGATATGTTACATGCAGATCTCGATCTCCGTAAGGCTCGCTTCGGAAACCATCTCGTCGCGTATGCCGCGTATGCCGTCACAAAACAATCTTATTATTTATCTCGGCAAACCAAGGAACAATTCCTCGTCGGCTGAGATATTTCGTGAACGCAATATATATTCGCTCGTGTTGAATCACGTCGCGTGAACATTATCGTCGGCTGTTTAATATCCGATGGCGAAAACTTTGGCGAGTTTGCGCCGTAACTGGGGATGATACCGGCGGTTATTGTCCTTCTGGTCGAGGAAAATTTCGAAACCACCTCGTTTCCACGGCCGCGACGAGCCCCGCTTTCTTTGTGAAGCCACCTTGTGAGCGGGCAATTATTTGCGTAATGGTTTCTCGCGACTAATTTGTAAGCTTAATTGGAAGCGACGCTGGACGCGACGCGATGCGACGCGGGATTTACGTATAATTCAAACAGCGAATAAAGAGACACGGGCAGTGTCGAACCTCCCCTCGAAATTTGAAAAAAAAAAAGTTAGTTAAAACTGAAGTTATAATTTACAAAATAATATTTTTCTCATTCAAAATCAAGAACGAGAAAACACTCTAGGTACTCTAAGATACACACACAAAAGCAATTTATTAATGTAATTTATTAAGAAATTGCTATTTATGTATTAACAAAATTAAAATCCAGAATAAAAACCCCCCCGAAAAAATTCTGGATATCGATAGGGTCACACGCGCCACGCGCAATGAAATTGCGCAAAATTGCGCAATATGCCCACAGTTCTATTTACGCGAGTTGCCAAAACGAACAAAATTCATATCTCTATAAATTCATATCTATTCATAATAACAGAATCGATTGCATTTCAATTAGATCCAATCGATTAGTTAGATAGTTTGAAATATACAGAGTGTCTCATAAAGACCGTAACAAAATTTAAAGGTAGATTTCTAAAATCATTTTGAGACGAAAATGCTAATATCGAAAAGGCTATAATAATTTTTAATTAACAAAATTTAAAATTAGCGAACCGGACCGTTTAAAATTCGCATGTTCAGATGATACAACGCAAAGTGCTAAAAGGCTGATAATCCTCTTGTTAATATCTATGATGAAGATCATATATGATTACATATGAAGATACGATTGCTTTTATTGATATTTCTGCAAATTCATTGTATAATAATAAATTTTTCTATAATAACATTCTTTATTTTTATATGATACATAAAGCATAAGCTGTCAGATGACATTTTTTTTCAAAATTGTATATAATTTTGCCTGTAAAATATGAAACTGATAGCAAATTTCTGAAAAATTGCGTAATTAGAAAGAAGGAAAGTACTTATTCAAAGTATTTATACAAAATTACAAAGTTTTAATCAGTATTAAATTCATATAATAAAGTATAACCGATGTGTGTATTAATTTAAATTTTAAAAATATGATATATATTATAATTAAATATATGTTTATTTAATTAAAATCTATTCATTTAAATTTAATATCATTTAACATCATCATTTAATAATTACCTATTCAGAAATTAATTGAAAAACGCATATCATACTAGTAATTAAGAAAACATTCTTTAATGCAAATAGTATTTGATGTTGGAGGTATAATTTTTCAAACTAATTTTTACTTGAATAAAAAGAGAATTTCTTTTCAATTTGATAAATGAATAATGTACATAACTAAAATACGTCTTTATATCTGATACTTTATTTCACAGTTATCAGATCATGGAATAAATTGTCAAACAGTAAATATTAAAAAAGAATAATACGTTGTTAAATAACAGCGTTTTTATCCATAATATATTGTAAGAGAAACAAAAAGTGTCCATGATAAATGATTTCATTTACTTGTGCATTACGAAAAGCGAGTTTATGATTTAAGCATGATTTTCTTGTAGTTGTATATAAAGTAGATATATATTCATTAAGTATTTTGTTGATTACTTGTTGATAATTAATCTAATATTATTTCTGTATTATGATATATTATTTCTGTTTTTTTTTCAACATTTTCTTTTCTTTTCTAATTTCTTATATCTATATATCATTTTTTTATATTTGTATGCACGTTCTTTTATCTTTATAAGTGTATCTTTTTCTATTTAAATATCTTTTTTAAGTGAGTTATCTCTTTAGCATATTTTATTTTAGTATCTATGCTAAGATATTATTATAGATAAAGTTATACATATCGGATTAAATAAAATACTTAATTTATTTAACATAATAATTATATGTATAATTATATGATTACTCAAGTTCACATTTAATTATGTAATCTGATAATTTAAATAATAAATCCTGTATTATATTAATATTAAAATTTAGATTAATTTATATCTCTACGTTACATATAAAGTATAATAATTACTTTTTGTACAATCAATTATTGCAAATATCATGAGAAAAAAAATCATAGTAATAAATATCATAATTAAGTAAAAAACTATTAATAGACATATATTTTAAGTATTATATCTGTCCTTTTTTGAAATTTTATATACGACAATAAATTATTTTCTTAAAATAAAAATTTTAGTAATTATTACATTATCAAAGATTTCAGTAATTGTTTTACACTTACAAAATGTTTTTTTAAAAAGGCAATAGGTATAATATCTGACTCTCGTTTCGCATCTATTAATATTTAAAATTCAAAGATTGGCTTCGTGATTAGGATGTAATGGAAATAAAGTATTTATTAATTTCCTTAAAGAAATTTTCGCATCTATTAATATTTAAAATCCGAAGGTTGGATTCGTGATTAGGATGTAATGGAAATAAAGTATTTATTTTCATAATTTTCTTAAAGAAATTTTCGTCAATGCAAAAAATTAGATGCCTTACCAGAAAATAGAAAACTTACAACTAAACAATATCTTATTGCATGCGAGAAAGATACAATATATACTATATGTCTATTACGTAATATGTACGTATTACGTAAGAAATATAAAATAAAAATATATCTATATATTATTATAAATGTAAAATTGATTTTATATTTTATTTATATTAAGAAATATTATAGATTACATATGACTGTATTATTTAACTATTTATTTTATATACACAGAAATAATGAGTCATAATATCAAGTAATTGCATAAAATAAGATATCTAAGATATTGTCCGCGTTCAAATATCTGTAATATGTCCAGGAACTTTTTACTTTCATTTTCTTGATTTTAAATTTACTTTATTTTGCTTCTCAAGTAAATGATAACTTGTTCTTATATGCAATCTTCCTTATAAATTTTTATTAATTTTATAACTTATAGGACACATAAATTGTATTTTATCCATGAACTTTTTATTTTAATATAATTTTGTCAAATTTTTTATCTTATTATTTTCTAATTTGGAATATTACTCTTTTCAATCATATTTTTCTCTTTAATTTTTTCAGTACACTTGTCTGTCAAATATTTTTCTATTTAAAAAGTATATGAAAATATACTTTTATAAGCGTATAAAAAGTATTATGAAAATTGCAACTTGCTATTTGTTCTGATCATGTGAAATATTATTATTAGAATAATTGTAAAGATATTATTGGATATACCATCACGTGTTGTATGTTAGATATTTGAGTTCATTATCATAAATATTATTATAAATATTACACTTCACATCTGAGTTTTCTATTTCAAAGAAGAATAATTTCATCCGGCTATTTTTGCACATTGCTATTATATTTGTTCGGCACCATAGAAAATGTATTGCTAAATATATAATATAAAAAAAAAACATTTGTAAAAACTACTCGGAAAAATCAAAGAGATGTGTTTTTTTTTTAGAATATAAGTATTAACAATCTAAAAATAATGAATTTTTAATTAACCTAAAAACGTACTAAACGTACTAATGTTATTAAGTAGAATTTTGTTGAATTTAAAGATAGCCGCACAATAAGGTTTGGATTTGTGTTAATGAAAAGAATTAAGAAAAACGTGTTAGGAGCGGATGATTGAAATTTTGCGAGATGAAAGGAGATTCAAAAACGAAGTGAAAAAGGATTTGGTGGTTCGACGATTTCAACTGCTTGAAACAATTTGAATCAATTGGCCCGTAATTGTGGTTAGACTGTTCCGCTATCGATGTTCTACTTTAGGCAGTATTCTAACAAGCAACTCCAAGGAAATAGGAGAATTCTATGAGAATCAATGCTCGACGTCCTATTAAATTTCCGTCAAGATATTAGTTTGTACCATATTTACGCTGCTTTATACCACAAACCACCATATAAATTTTATATTAAATATTTCGCTAATTTTAAGTTAAACAGTTAGAAAGTCAGAAAAAGAGACATAAAAAGATACACAATGCCGCGAACTGAATATAAGAAAATGGAGAAACGTAAAAAAATTTCAACGTCCTAATAATAAATTGAGTTGATTGTATTTGTACAATAGATAGAGATTTTTAATGAAAAAACAATTTAGTATAATTTGTTGACACTGTTCTTCAATACCATTTGTAAAAAGAACACGATGAAAATTGCAAGTAGCAATTAGGTAGAGAGATATAATATTATGAATTATCGTTAACTACTGATGTGTGTGTGTGTGTGTGTGTGTGTGTGTGTATGTGTGTGTGTGTGTGTGTGTGTGTGTGTGTGTGTGTGTGTGTATACACGTCGGAAATATAATTTCAATTATAGAGTTTCTCTCGAATAGTTAAGCATCTTTGGCATGTAGGTACGCGCTGCGAACGACTATATCGATTTCACCAGACCTAATATGGCCATCTCTTATCATCGTATATCGCCTGAAGAAGAAATGACGTGGCTGCAACATGAGCAAGGCGCAATTCAATTTAATTTTCTTAAGAGAATCTTTTTTACATGTCTCAAGTTTTAAGCACAGCATTTTTTTTCCACCTACAGAAAAATAATTTAATAATTAATTTTCTATTTCAAACGTATTTTTCCGAATTATTGTTATTAACAAATAATATTTACTTGTAACAAGTAATAGTAATAAATATTATTATGAATACTCAGTGTAATATTATAATGTTATTTATTGTTATGTAATGTTATGTAATGTTATGTAATGTTATACATAATAATAATAATAATAATAATAATAATAATATTTATTATAATGTTTATCGTTATATTGTAATAATTATTATTTTTTTGAAAAACAATCAAGGAGGATATTGATTTTCTAGGAATTACATTCATTGTGATTGTATAAAAGGGTCGGGGAAAATTTCAGAAAATTGACATTACGAGTCAGGTTACAGCCACGCGGACTCACGGCAGGTTGACCAGCGCAAACTTATTAACATCGCCTGCAGCGGCAAGAGACGGACAAGCGGAGATATTACCGAGTGCTCGCCACAATTAATGTAATTATTTTCCAGCCGTTATCGGGACATGTATAGTATAGTACCCGCATGTCTCATGAGACGTCTCGCGTTGCGCCACCTCGGCAAATAGTCCGTAACGAGGAGTAAAACGATCGAACCGCTCTTCCTGGCAGAAATAATTTGCCCGATTGCATTTTACCGCATCCTCCTGTCGAATAAAAGAACCATTTACGGCAAAGTGTACAATATCGTCCATACTCCCTTGGAATACCGAGATAAAATCTCGTTTAGAGTGTACACGATACGCCAACAAGTAAGTAATACGTCACGTCCATCACGATCGATTCAACGAGGGTGGACGATAGAGGCGGTAAAATTCAACGAGAAACCTGTGTGTGTGTTTTTAAAAACCTGATGCAATTTCGGGATCGTAATAAATAAATTAAGGAGGGGATTAAGTGTGCCTGGCGCCTCGGGTGGTTGACTTCGTCGACCATTTCAAGCGGCGGAAAGGAAGGAAACAGGTGCGCGGGAGGAAACAAGAAATGAGTGCGCGGAGCACAGAGAAGAAATAGGCAGAGGTACGCACGTGTGTTTAATATTACGTATGTTAATTCGTACGTATAAAAGGTACGAGTGCCGCTCCGTCCGCGATTAATATTTCGTAACGCCAGGTGGTTAACGAGCGCCATTCACTCGTCCGGGGGCTCGGTTCTCCATCCGGCAACAACACGCAGACGGACGCATCGCGTTCATATCGCAGTCGAATGCAGTCAGACCACATTGCAGCAGTGCCGTGCCGTTTGTTAGGGAAACTGTCGGACCCGAGCAAGATTAATCCTCCTCCGCAGCACGGACAAAACGCAGTGAGGACAGTCTCGAGAAAGAGATATCAACCGCGGAAAGTGACAGAATAATATCACATCGCTAAGCCAGAATAACCGGTCCACTGGTGCACGAAAGACATTACGCTAGTATTTTCGTGTCAGTATAATGTCTGAAACATTTACATGCTCCAATAAATTGCCCGGAGAACAATGGATAATGTGGTCAAAAATATCCAGCGTGGACAATGGTCCAAAAATGTTATCCACTCGCGGATAACAGTTTGCAATGAATATCTCCGCTTATTTTGGACTTGGAACAATGCTGGCGTTAATTTATCATAAGGGAGAGATATTTCATATAAAATATACATTTTATAAACGTATAATATTAAGTACTTCTAATTGCAAAAAAAAAATCATCATTTCAAGCGACTGATACTTTGTATCAAATTCCAGCGTAAAATTCTATATATCATGTATTTGGATGTATGCACTTATTTTAATGTACATTTTATGATATTTTAGTTTCTTCAAATTTTTTTTTATTTTATACAGCATAAAATTGTGCATTTACATTTAAATGCATCAAGATTATACATGAAAAACATTCAGTTTAAGGCATATCATCTTTTTTAATTATTATTTTTTTATTAGTCGCGCTATGTTACGTTAGGCTTAAAAATCATTATTTTACAACGTAATATTTTTTTCATAAATATTGAAGGAATAAAATTAACTAATTCAAATAATCAGATGACACAAGCAGAAATTTATAATATCAAACCAGGTTATATGTTATATTTCAATATTGATTAATATTACAGATATAAAAATTAACGTATTACATTATTATAATATAATTATATATTTTACAAAGACATTCTTATATTTATTTAATTTAAATGTATATTTTATTAGATTATATTACTATTTTAATATATTTTATACATTTTTATTCTTTTACATATTACAGATATATCTTTTAATTCTCTCTTTTGTCATACTTATAATAAATTTCATAATCTAGGGGATTGTCATCGGTTGATTGATGAATTTTCGCTTTCGAACAGTGAAAGATCGATTAGACGATGCCAAAAAAGGTGTTTGGATGACGAATCCAATTCGGTAGAAAATTTTTCATACAAGGACATATATAAATATATATAAACATGTTATATAATTATATACGAAATATGTCTATATATTCTATATATTAGATTCTTTCTTTTGTGAAATTTCTGTTAATTTGAGAAAAATAATAGTAACAATTAAAAGAGATAAAAAAATAACTAAAACAATAATTTCGCATTGCTTTTTTTTTTTTACAAAAAGTTAAGTTTGAAAAATTGCTCATATATAATCTATATAATATTTATGATTATAATTATATGTGGGCAATTTTTTCTTATTTTCTCATTTTCAATTTTTTTCACTATTTTATATATATATATATATATATATATATATATATATATGTGTGTGTGTGTGTGTGTGTGTGTATGTTCTTGTATAAAAAAATTTTTTATCAAGAATGAGACAGAAATTGAGATGGAACGTCGTCGACGAGACCTCCAGCAGAATTTATTGACGCCCACGTGGCTTTGCGTGTGCCAATAAAAAAATAAGCGGACTGATCGGTTGCGAAATAACGAGATATCCTCTATAGATATATAATAACTATCGCACGTCCGCGATTATTATACATCCGCGTCCGGACAACGACGGTACGGCACAACGAGACATCGCGGTTAATTAATAGAACTAATTGCCACGGAGCTGATCGACGCTCATAAAAATACCACAACTTACACGTCTAATTTGCGACTCTGCCATAATTAGCCGACTCTGACTTAGCTTGCTCGCGATTTCGTGCGAGTGAACAAGCTCGCGAGCAAGCGGATCGCTATGCCGATAAAACGAGGTCGCTTCTCGAATTCAAAAGTTAACAACGCCGCAATTAATTTTTTTTCCATTAATTTATACGTAACGAGCAGAACGTTGTGGCTTGCGATCCAAGTGCACGTCGATTAGCCATAAAGAGCCATACGAGATCGCGAGGGAAGGATCTTAAGCCCATAAACCTACTTCTAATATCTTTTTTATGTGCTCGAGAGCACGGTGAGAGAAGACGATGTTTAACTTTTCGTATTTACAGATTACAGATTGTTTCTCTTTAATGAACTTGGATTTTATCTTCCTCTCGGCAAAATCAACTCGGCGGAACGTGTCGGAGCAGATAGAAATTCGATAATGACGCGACGAGAGGCGAGAGCGTTTCATCAAAAAGGGTTACTCCGCACTCGGCCAAACTTACTTTTCCTTTCGCCGAGGGGGAGTATTGGGTATTCACGGAAGAGAGAAGAAGACCCAGAGGTAGTCCCTTTCCCGTCTGAGGGGGGGGGGGGGATGCTCGCGCGCCGATCGCGAGCGCAACGACGGTAATATAATTGCCCGGCGTGATTGCGGAACGGCCGGCGTGCCGGAATTCTTCCGTATTGCGTGTTGTCCGTTAAGTATGCGATCGCTAAGGAAGACTTGTAACGGCAACATATAGGCGCCCGGAATGCCGCTGTCAGCGTCGTTAGCCTCGATATCTCAAACGGTTCAAGCCGAGATATATATCCGCCCTGGTTGTCCTTGGGCGAAGAGACGCGATCTTAATCCTTCACCCCCTCACCGTGGTGGAGTCGTTGCCATTGGCGGCAACGTTTGACGTTCCTGAACGCGCGCATAGCGCGAGTTATTACCCCCCCGTTCGTTCCATTTTGCGCGAAATGAGCGCGTGGCTGACGTGGAAAACGAAGAAGAATGGATCGAGTCGTGTGAGTCGCGTGGAAAAGTGGAGACCCCCCTCCCCCCCCAGACGATCGGGAATTCATTCCGCGAAATTGAAGCAAAGTGCCTCTTTATCGGAGATTGATTTATGGATTTCGAAGACCGTTAGAAGTTGAATCATGCTTTTAGATTAGTACTTCTCTTTATTCTCTCTCTCTCTCTCTCTCTCTCTCTCTCTCTCTCTATCGAGAAAACGAGATATTGGTACAAAATTTGAAAACTTGAGAGGAGATTCGTCCACGCTGACGAACGGAGCTGCGCTCTTTTTTTGCGCTCGCCGATTTAATCGTGAATTTCCGCTCGTCTTTCTCCGCAGGATTGTTTGACGCGCGCAAACGGAGAGGATCGACGCGTATTCTTTGATCGCGCTTTTTTTTATCCGAAGCATATTTCGTTCCCGCCGGATCGGACGGACGCGCGATATCGGATTTGTTAGCACGGCGTTAATTGCCAAACGAGGGACAATAGAGCGGGAGAGGGAGGGAGGGAGAGAGGGAGGGAGAGAGAGGAGCGAGCGTGTAACCAATGCCGATGTGCAAACGGTCGAATCCACGACGGCAATGCTGCAATCTACGCGAACAGAAATCTCCGGAACGGTATGGTGAACCCGAGCGAGGCCTCATCACCAGCGTGCTTCGTTAGCGGATTAATCAACAAGATTTTTATGCCAGCGAGCGAACGGGTTCGTTATCACGACTCGCAAAGTCTCGTCCAAAAATTGATCGTAGTTCTCTTGATCTTGTATTTACATTTCTGTCTTACAAATCAATGCACACTCTGTGCAGTATTCGTGTTCAATGTATATAATTATAAAAAGATATGCGATCTCTTCATTCCTACACATTGTGTAAACTAAATTATTTTTGTGATTTTTTTAATTTTTTTAATTAATAAATATTTGTAAAAAACTCTTAAAAAATGTTAAGCCTAAAAATAACAATAATTTATTAACTTTACCGGAAGAAATATAATTTAACTGTATGTTATAATAAAGATGGCATTCATATTGAAATATTAACATGATATTAGCGTGGCATTACTTAACAAATTCATATTATGCTAAATTAAAACTTTAAAAATTTTAGTGCACCTAGTTTTTTTTTTTAGAAAAACATACAATATATATTAAATTTAATACAAAGATTTTTACTATTGTATATCATAGATATGTAAAGTGTATTTGTGATGTACCTGGAAGAGAAAAAGAAAAACTTTCTGCCTTACACTGAGACAGAAATAAATATTTGTTTCTAGATATATTTTCTTTTTCCTCTGATTATAACAGATTATAAGTATCAGCCTCAAAGAAAAAGAATTCTTAAAGATAATAAGATCAAATAATAAGATCAAAATTCAGATACACCCGAGCGATTTCACCGTATGATTGGCGAGTTAACCGATAAGGAAAAAGATACATTTCTTAAATAAATATTATTGAGATAAACTTGATCATTGAATGTAAGCAATGGCATTCATATTTTCGACTGTACAATGAAATGTTGGATTTTATTTTCTGCGAATACAGATGAGGTGTTCCAAACAATTTGGTATTCTAATGAAACGAAAAGAAAAAAATACTGAATTGTCGAGAATTCTATCTGGGACTTTCCTGAAAGTAGGATTTTCTTAACCGTGTCAAAACTTTTCGAAAATGAGATGGAAAGTAAAAGAAGAAAAAAAAAAAAGCAGTGTGACATGGTGTGGCGTGGATGACAAGAAATCTCGTGGGATTCCTGCGACTTCCGATAATGATATTATCTGCATCTTGATAATAGTTGCATGATAATGCGTGGGCGCTTTGATAATTCGCCTGCGTGCAGGAACAATAGCGAATGCATTCGCAGATTGAGAAGAAAGCTCGTTTAGCGGTTTAAATAAAGTCGAATCGCCTTTATTTAAATTTTCAAGTTAAAAGCGTTCTCGTGAAATAAAGAGGAAATTTGCGTGCCACTCCCGCTTCTCTGTGGCTCTTTATTGGCAAATTAGCAACGGTATTCACTAATTGCGAAACTTAATTTTCATTTGCGGATTCTTCGCGCAATTTCATACGCACACACATACACACACACACACACACACACACACACGCGCGCGCGCGCGCGCGTGCAAAGCCATTTGTTCTAAAATGAAACGTTCAGGCAACCATAAATTTCTAATTACAGGCTGGAAGTAAACTAGCTAACAATTCGCATCGCTGTAAATGTATTTAATGTCAATCGGAAATTTGTTGTAGGAGACATGAGATGATTCCTCGCGATACGCCTATGACAGACAAGACGACGAATTTTCTCGTCGCTAGATGCAGATCTTTCGTCATATTAGTGTCGGTCCACAATAAGTATTTAATCTTTAAGTCGTAAGAAATTGACCAATCATAGTCGATTATTCTTTTCATATTCGATTATAATTGGTCAATTTCTTACTTCTTAAAGCTTAAATCATCTATTGTGGACCGACACTTATGCGGCTACTTGTCAATGATAATGCAATCTGTATGAATGTAGCATTAGCGCACAAGACGCGCGTTTGGAGTGCGTGCAACTTCTTTTACATGCCGCTGTAAATCGTCGGCGCAAATATCGTCACGGTGTAGTTGTGCCGGGGCGGTGGCGGCGGCAACGAGGTGCTTATTAAATTCCCGTCATAAATCTTTATTAAGTTTCCCGGAAACTTGCGCGACGGTAATTTCCTCTTGTATGTCGACGCTCTCAAGAGGGAACGCGAGGTTTGGAAAGTCAGTTGCATCCCGGCGTGGCGGTCGGTCGCGGGGGGACGGGAGGGGCGGGGAGGAGGGGAGGGGGGGGAAGGGGATGACAAAGTCCTTTAACAAACGCCCGACGTGGAGGAGTCCACGTTGGTGGAGAGAAGCTAGAGGTAAGGGGAGGCGACAAGGACCACCCGGGCTTCTCGTGAAATCTTGGCAAAGCTACTGGTTACGGATACACTCCATTACGCACGCATACAACTCGGCCACAGTTCCTCCCGGCTTAACTCCGTCGTCCCTTCGTCGTTTACCCCTTTGACTACATTCAAATAACAATTACCAATAATTACCGGAAGCGAAGCCGGGAGGGAGCGGCCGTCCGGTTTATCTTCTTTCGCTTCTCTCCATTTTAAGGCATCGAAAGTTCGACAGCCCTCCGGAAAGATGACTTAAGTATAAAGACGTGAGGGAGGGGGAGGGAGGGAGGGAGGGAGAGGAGGAAGGGGGACCTTGATTATCCATATTCACGATTACGTATTTTACTTCAATTTGAAATCTTTTTAATTTGAGGTTATATCAACGGAAAGATACAAATGATGGCTTTTGTATGATTAATCTTAACATTATCATTATTATTTAATAATTGATTAATATCGATTATTTTCGATATTTTAATATGCATTATGAATAAATAAAAAATATGATACGGTACTATGTTCATCGTGATAAAACTTTAGAATTTCAATAATTAAATGTACATTTATTATAATAAGATTTAATTATTTTAACGCCGTAGATTTAAAATCTTGCAAAGGAAAAAATATTTTTACGGATTAAAATAAAATCAATTAAATTAAAAGTCGTTTAAAAATTAAGCACATTTTATAAATAAATCATGAAACAAAATCAATATTTCCTAATTAAAAATTAAATTAATATAATTAATATGCTATATAATAAATAAAATTTTTATTATCACCTATTTTAACAAATGTATACATAAATGCCATATATATATATATATATATATATATATATATATATATGTGTGTGTTTAAAAAAATATAAAATAACATACATTTTTTAATTCTATAATATATACTGTAATCGTCATCGTCTTTATTATTACTTAAAGATCATTTACAAATTTAAATCTATACTATGTATAAACCTTTTTTCCCCGTTGCAATAAAAACAGACATCGATTAGAGCGCACCCGCAGAATGCATTACGAATTACGAAATTTTATTTACGTATATAAAATTTGTTAAAATACTAATCATACTAATCACTATCTCCATTTGTGTAATGAAATATCGCGACTTATCTCGCGGCTCTGTTATGATCTTGTGATGCCCTATCAAATCATGAGATGGTCTCAGGTTCTATCAGGTATACCCGCGTTGCATCAGGATATACACGACCGGATATACATGTCTAGCGGCCAATGGTGTGCGTGACGTCGTGCGTGACGACGGCAAACGACAGTGAATGGTGACCACCACCATGGGAAGGATGTGGTTAGCCCCGCCAGTTTCGTGTTTCGCGCGAAGGTGAAACTCCGGGTCGCACAACACAGCGAGCGTAGAATTAACGCAACGGAGATCTTGCGCTCTTCCTCCGTCGAGGATCCTCTCCTTCGAGGGATATGCGCATCCGCGTAATGCATTATGAATTACGAAATTTCCTCGTAAGAATTCGAAATTCTCGGCCAAGATCCAATGATTTCACCGTCGATAAATCAATTCGCATTTGTTAACAGGAATAATCCGTCAAATGCATTATTCAAACATGATGAACGAATGCAGTGGAAGTGAAAATTACGTGCTGCGAATTTCTATGGAACCGATATCAACGTATTCCCAATGGTAACGAATGCAGAAAACTTCCAGAGAGAGAGAGAGAGAGAGAGAGAGAGAGAGAGAGAGAGAGAAGTTCGCGATGTATATATACACACATGCAATAGATATTCGCACAAAGAATTAAAAAAAGGGGCTTTAAAATATATTCATCAAATTCATCGAACGTTTATTACGAATTCGATGGACAAAACACGTCTTTTCCCGGAGTATGTTTTTAGCATCATTGTAAAAGGTTTCCGATTTCCTGTTCGTGTCTATTCAACTAGTATATAATTACTGAGGGCATAGATTAAACGTAATCATTGAAGGAAATAAACCCAAGATCATGACAAACTTATAAATAAAAAAAGTCTATGATGTGTCCATTATTGAAACTTTCATTCAAATATGATAAGAATATCTTAAAAAAATATTTTCTAATAAAAAATTATTGAAAGATGCTTTAATACAATGACATGACATAGAAACAAATCACTTTTTGTTTTTCGTAAAGAAAAGAAGACAAATACAATTGAATAAAATACGATTTTAATTTAATAAAAATTTACAGAAAAATAGAGAGCGGTAAAAAAAAAATATATTAAATCAAAATATTAATTTCAGATTGATTATATATACCTGTTTATCAAATAATCGAACATTAAACATCAAACTTATTTATTTTTCAATATTATCTTTTCTCTTAAATTTCAAAGTAAATTTAAAGGTCTACGCGATCCTTTTCACCCTTAATCGCGCTTTCTCACAAGAAATCTAATCCGATAATGCACAAGTTGCGGTTCTGAAAATAGAGAGCCTAACGAATTTTGAGGCGGCAACGCCGCGTCGGATTTGCCGCCTCGTGAAGAATTTACGTTCCACGTCACGAGAAATGTTATTATGAAGAAAAAAAGAAAATATGCTGGTGTCCGATCCGGATCGGAAATGTGCGATATAGACGAGAAGGGTGTGTGACACCCCTCTCGGAGGAGGCCGTTCGTACCCGTCCGTTGTCCACATCGCGACGTGAGCGAGAAAGAAGAAACCCAACCGCGCGCCATCAGCACCGAGAAAAACTGGTTCTGGTAGAACCTGCCTCGGACACATGAGATCCCACGGGTGTATTCGAGAGGAGAATCGCGTCTCGAAGCCGCGAAAAGGAAAGAGACCCGAATTCGGCTGTTCGACTGTAATCGCCGCTACGCGTTACGCAAGAACAAATATAATAAACGTAGCAAAGAAAATATATATATATATATATATAAAAAAAAATAATTTCCCCCTTTTACTTTAACAAAAAATTCACTTTCACATTTGTTAATAAAATATTTTGTATCTTGAATATAAAATCTTTTAAAGATCAGGAAAAAGTTAAGGAAAAAGATTTTAAAACGCTCAAAATGCAAATTAAAAAATGTCGGCTTTACTAAATCTATAAATATAATTAAGTTTATACTTTCTTGCACTCTTTCTGCAATCTTATGCTTGTGAGAATTTTAACATGATAATTTGATAGCGAAAAACAAACTCAAAATTATTTTCTAAATTTCTTCGGAACACATAAAAGTATATAAAGTTGTTAAATTTTATCAATTTTGTCAATATTTTTCAATTTTATTTTATCAATTTTATCAATATTTTTCACTAATTTTTAATAAAAGTTGATATTTCCATTGTGTCGCAAATTTCTTTTCTGTTTAATTCCAAAAAATTTCTAAATGTGCCGGCCACAATATGTTACATTTTATTTCACTCGCGATTTGAAACGCACTCTACTCTCTCTCTCTTTCTTTCAGACATTGTTTCCATTGTTTTAAGCAGAATTATTAAGCAGAATTAATTTACTTAGTAGTATCTTTCACACAAAACACTTTCGACACATGTGAACTTATCACAATAGTCGCATAAAAAAGAAATGGAAAATTGACGAGAGTACGCGGCATCATTTCCGCTAAACTCAAAGGCCAGTATAAAGACTGTTTTTATTTCAAGATTGTCTTAAAGACGCTTAAAGAAGTTCTGTAATTGGGTTATGGTATCTTAAAGCTATACTTAAAATGATTTTGAATATAACAACGGATTATGAATATCAGATTAAAAAATAAATACACAGAAAATTATGTCACAAATAAATTTAAAATAAGTAAAGAGTAATAATAGAAGCAACTATTTTATATATATAAAACTGTTATCATTAAAAAGATTAGTGTAACTGTTACTATTACAATGACGGGAAAAAAGTAACACTGTTAAAAGAAAAATAACTGTAAGCGCGCATAACGGTTTTATAAATAACGCGATATTTCCAATTATGATATTTGTATAACACCAATAAATGAAATTTGTATAGCACCAATTTTTTCAATATTAAAGCATTACATTTATATAGAATGTTTCAGATTAATCTATTTCTAAAATCTTGCTGTAGTCTAATAAATCTTACATGTCTCTTTATTTATAATTTATTTAATTTTCAAAATATTTCAATATTTCATATTTTCAATCATTCATATTTTCAAATATATTTCAAAACTGTTTCTTTCTGTCAAAACGTTCTGTCTTTTTCTGTCTTTCTTTTTTTCTTTCTTTAATAAAAATTATAAAAACGAAACGTTTGTACGTATTTTCGCAACTTTTAATAGCTAATAACTCAAAATTTAGTTTGAAGAATATTTTAAATTCCGGAGGTATTACGTTAAGTGTGATCTCAGCGAAACTTAAGAGTATCTGAATTGCAAGGTATTGTAATTTATGTAGATGCAAATTATACGAATCTTCGTTTATCTTTCATCATTTATTTCAGGAAAAAGTTTTCTTTCCGAGATTCTCATTCTTCGTCACGACGAGGAAGTACTTCCCTGTTCGCATTCGCGATCGATGAAACATTCGAGTATTTGTCGATCGTCGCGTAATATGCGTGTATTTTTGTCTCGATCGATCGATCAACCCCTTCGTTCCAACATTGGAAGCACGAAATGCTCCGTCCGATGTGTGATATTAAATTGCCGCCCACTACCGCCCCCGCCACGGAAAATTTCATTTTAATGATAAAGGTGGGGCTGCCCACGTGTACAGTGTCGGACGCAATGTGACATCAAATGCAATTGCAATAAATACCCTACGAAAAAAATGCCTCGAGGCTCGGCCTCATTTTCGTTCGCCAAATTTTCTAAGCAATCGAGTTATACAAGCTAAGAATAAATTAATGCGCTCTTCCGTTCTGAAAATAATTATCTAGAAAAGAGGTGGCCATAGTTGCCGGTGAGGGAATTTACAACGTATCGAGTATACACGTCGATCGACGGTGGGGGCGTTCGCAAAAACAACACGTCCGCAGTTCGCCGCCAAATTGCGCTGTAATTGCCATCAATTTATTAATTCGCGAGCGCAACACGGTTTAATCACACGTGCGTGCTGTAGGATTTCTGAACGGGGGGGGGGGGAGAGAGGAGAAGGGGGCAGGCTCTCTTTCGTTAATATCCTGGCGAAACTTGTGCATGCGGCTCCATGAATTTCGCCGTGTGCGTACGTATAAATAGGTATTTAATCGCTCGGCAGCCGTCCAGCTGCATGGCTAAAGGCTAAAGTTCTATTTGCATTTTGTCGCTTGTTCGATCGCTCATGGTGGCGCGAGAATTTGGATTATTAGACTGCACGACCTACGTCGTAACTTTACATGCGTTTTCCGAGAACTTTGTTCTCGATAAGCGTCAGTCCGACGTAACTTGCGCAAATTGGCAGAAACTTGTTCGAGATTAATCGATATATTAAATATACATGGCTTTCGGGCTGGGTATTAAACAAGTTGCAACAAACAACGGTTTCTCTCAAAATTTCCTTTGGGGAAAAAACCGAATTCAAATCAGCCAGAATATTTATCATTAAAATTAATATCGAGTGCCAGATAGCGAATAATGGTGGTCTCGTTTGAAATTTTCCCCGAAGAGGACCGAGTTATATTTCATGGTATTTATTATTAAAATTAGTATTAAGGATTCTAGGTAATAATTTTTTCACTGTTGAAATATTAAATCACAATTGCACCGACTGTCAGATTGTATCGCGAAAGAAAAAAAATACCTCCTGACAACATGAAGGAAACATATAGCAAGTATCAGCGAAAGAGAAAACGACGCGACACAAGCCGTAATATTGATTGGCGGGTATTAAATTAAAAATTGACATCGGATCGAACAGAGATATTCTTGATAGAGTAGATATGAAAGAAATGGAGCAATATATAAGAAGAAAAGCTTCGATCGTATTCGTATAATGCATTATGGCATATATATTTCCTATATAAGACCTCGAAATTCTTCATTCTCTATCTTTACTAATCTTGCAAAAGTATTATACAGTTAAAAATTATCATTTGTTTTTACGTGGAAAGATCTCTTATATTTTGTGATTTTATAATAAAGTAATTATATAATAAAAATAAAAATAAATGAAATATAATACAAATAATAATAAAAATTCATCCTTCTTTAATAGAAGTAAAGAAGCTTCGATGTAAGGTGTCATATCTCTGAAAAAGTCGCGTATAAATTAAATAAATAAAATATTCTTGTCCTCGCGGCTAATTACAAAAGAGTTCATTGCCCGAAGAGTCATTTGTATTGTCTCTTTTGTTGAATGAAGGTAAACTGACATTCTTACTTGTCGGTCTTAGCACGTGCCATGTTCTCCCAACTGCGAGCCAACTGCAGGTTGGTGAGCCTTGCGAGGGAGGATTCAGGGCTCAGCAAATAGGCGGAACAGTGCCAGCTGTGTCTCCAAAAGATACTTCCGCTCACCCTTTCACGGTTCTTTGATGACGGCACTGCACCTTTCTCACTCATCTCACTGTCCACTGGCGAGGCTTGTCTCGTGTTCACTCGTGTTTACACGTTTCGTCTATCTTACCAGCCCCCGTGGAAATATACGTGGAGAACAAATTTTACATTTTACATCTTATCAAGGCAATCTCGCATGGCACAATAATCTTTCTTTCAATCTTTTCTTTCACTCCATTTTCATTCGCGAGATTTCGGACACACGAAGGTTTCCGGTTCGGTTCCGTGGGCGAGGCCCAGATATTTCACTTAATCTGACAATAAAAAATGGGGAACTTAACGCTGTTAAGGTCTGTTAATAACAATAAAAAGTCTCTGTTAATGAAAATTTGTTAATAAATATCTGTAATAAAATAATCGATTCGAAGGACGAATTACACGAGCGATTTCGAATACTCGTGACTCGTGCACGTTTGAATTTCGAGCAATTAATTATTGATATCGACTGATATATAACGTTATATCCTTAAAAGCCAGACGGAAACGTAACGAGTGGTCGGGCGAATGAATTCCCGGATGAGATATATGAAATTTGCTGATGGAATTCGCGCGATATTCGCGCGGAGTGGATGAAACGTTTCGCGAACGAGCGAGGCCGGGCGATCGATCGATCGGGGACACCTCGGCGATAATTGAAGGGAGTTAAATTAAGAGAGTCTGATTCGAAGAAGAATCGACAACCAAGTAATTCGCGGAATTTCCAGCCACCGTCCAACGGCGATTATTACTTCGCTTGAGTGAATCTCAATGGAGCTGTTACTCGAGCGTTTGTCCATTTTTCCCGATAACCTCCTCCGAGAGTTGGCCACGTATAAACGAACGGAAATGTTAGCAAAAGATAAGGGGGGGGGGGGGAACCTTTCGCGGAAGTACCTTTCGCGTAGGTGGATACACATTTGGAGGAGGTAATGTGACAAGCGAGGAAGTAATATAATCGCGAACACACAGGAGGATGGAACAACGTCGGGGATGTTGTCGGGGAGACATTCCCTTCCTCGGGATGAGCGAGCGATTTTTCAGAGGACTCTCGCCCCCTCCCCCCTTCCTCCCCCGGGCGAGAGATTACGTCGCGAAGGTCGGATTGCCTCGGCTGATCGCTGAGGTAAGCGCGTGAGATCTAAATTAAGTCTAAAAGTCACGTAGGGAGAGATCGGCGAAGGGGGCGATCTCCGAGGTAGACTAGACTTCCTGCCTGTGTCTCGCTTAATTAAGCCAATAATTCATCTGGCCGCGATAAAACGAGGAGTACGCAGGCGGCGGAAATCCCAGATTCCGCGTGTCTTCGCGATTCATCTCGCGTTGAATTCATCCGACTCGCACGATCCCCCCCCCCTCCTTCTCCCTTACCGGGGGAGGGGAGGGGGAGGAAGAGGAAGTACCTCCGAGCTTCCCACGTGAGCGGAAGAGACTGGCGGAGATCCGCGGATCGACAAAGGTGAGCAGGTTTCCGGCGAGAATTCTCCGTTGTGTTTCCCTGAGGAGGAGAGGTGGAGGAGGGAAGGCGGGAGGAGGGGGGGGGGAGAGATTAATCGCGGTCGTTTTATAATTTTATTGGCACGATTACGCGCGAGTTATCGTTGCACCGCGGGAGGGATTTCCGGCCTGGCGAGACCGGTGTTTCCTATTTATTTAACATTTCCACTGCTCGTTACGCTGCAAATAAATTGTTGATCGCGCTATTATTTCTCACGTTCGTCGTTTGTCGCTCCAAGACAATCACTCGCACGATATTTCTCAGAAGTGGAGCACACGATTTAGATGAACACCCGAATATCCACTTTAATAAAATGGCAGAATAATCGATGAGAGAAATTGAGCTCGCGAGATTTCTGCCTTAAAACTTCTTTAAGGAAGACAATCGAGATTAAAGGAACGGAGAAATTTCAGGCGTGAAAATCTCACGTCGCATCGTGCCTCCGATCGTTTGTTGACTCGACTCGACTTTCATTCAATGGATCACGCAGACGTATTTTCGAATATTCAAGGTCGACGTGCGCGCGCGCGCGCGCGCGCGCGCACGCACGCGCGTGCGTAATCGATGAATTTTGTCTCTTTAAATGCTCGTGCATGCTCGATTATCGTATATCGGTTGCGACTCGAGTTTAGCGATAGCGAAAATCGGAAAATTCTTTCCGCGCAGAAAAACGACAGAACACAGAGGAGGATACGTCGTAGCGGATACCAGCTCGGAAATAATAAAATTTGGAATTATTTCTCTCGATATTTTTCTCTCGCGTCTCCTTTCGCCTGCCTTCTGCCGCCCGGAGCTGTACGATCGCGCGAATCGCCGGCTCGAAATCCGGTGACCCCGGCGCAATTAACGAGAATGGGCGCGATGTAATTTCAAGCGTGGGTCTCCGGCGAAGGCCGGAAATGTCGGTGGATGAGAAAAAATTGGCACGCGCATGCGCTAAACGACGAACGGGAATCGCTCTCGCCCTTTACCGCTGGCTCCAAATTATTTTTACATCGCGCGGTGCAATCCGCGAGGTGGTTTTATTTCTCGTGAATTCGCAGCTCGATATTTTCGCTGCGGCGCGACGCGGCGCAGTAAATTCGACGAACTCCCGCCTTTGTACATATTTCATCTCGTGCGTCACGGCTGGCATTTGGAAAACGTGGAGAGAAGAAAAAAAAAAAAAAAAGACACCTACGCAATTGAAAAGTTACAGGAGCTTTTCCGAGGTGGAGTCGCGACTTCGCCTGGAAGGGACGACCGTCGCTCAAAATCGTCCTCGTCGTGGCGTTTTCGCGGCGTATCGCCGCGATAAAAGGTAAACCGGGGAAGCCTTCGCGTTTTCAGGCCGTCCGATGCGCGGATAGATTCGCCATGCGGACACTGCGATCGATCCGCGACCCGCGCCGCCGATCGGATCCGCGCGGCGCTCGCGCAAAAGCGGTAGCGCGGGACGGCGGTCACGGTACGGTATAATACAAGCCGCCCGCGCGGGCGATATTTCGTATATCGGCAACCACCGACGACGGCGGCAAGGACGGGAACGACGGCGACGACGTGCTATCGACTCGGCGGCACGCGGCATACTGCTTCGTCGATTGCAGCGCCCTGGTAAGCCGGCGACGCGCCGCGCGTCCCGCGATGCGCCGCGCGTTGCACCTTCGGAATGATCGCGAGTCGGTTCGCCGACCGCCCGCTGCTGCTGCTGCTGCTGCTGCTGCTGCTTGCCTGTCTACCTCCCTTTTCTTCGCTAAGTAAGGAGAAAAGGGAGGGAAGAAAGGTGGAACGCGCGAGAGACGGCCGATTCGCTCTCGCGGGTTCAGATCTCGTCCGCGCTTTTTACCGCGCGGACCGCGATCGGCTTCGCGAGCCGAATTGTAACAGCAACATTCTTCAGGGCGCAATTTTTATAATTTCTTATTACATTTTATATTACAATGAAAAAATGATTATGAGAAATTTACAGATTATTCTAAATCGTATTTAAAATAATATAAAAACGTTTAGTGGCGGTTTACGAACCCGAAATCAAAATTGCTTAAAGAAATAAGTAAAAGTGTGCTCTAATGTAATTAAGAAATGATGATAAAAATTTCAATTTTTTTTTTTTTTATATATAAGTACTTTAAGTATCAAAATGATTTACGTAAAGTTTTATGGCAGTACAGAGATTAGGTGTTCAGTAAATAAAAATTTAATTTTATTTACAACTAGTCTTTGTAATGTATAACTTTTACAACTAATCTCTATAATATAACTCTTTAATACGATTTATATATAATAAGACTTTACGTAAATCATATTAAATACTTAAAGCATTTATATTTAAAAAAATTGAGATTTTTGTCAGTTATCATTTTTTAATTACATTTTCAGTAAAACACATTTCTACTTTATGTTTAAATAATTTTTCAGATTCTAACATATACTGCTACATATAAATGCAGTCTAAAAGAAAATCTGTAATTTTTTTCATAATTTTTTTCATTGTAAATAAAGATAGTGTAATATATCCTTAATTGGATCAGCTTGGCGACTCTTTATAGCATATTTTGAATAGATCGCGCCAATACGATTCGATTCTCCGCTAATTTGCCGCGCGATAAACGATGCAACTTGCAAGAGTTGACATGTAATAATTGATTATTCCTATCGTAAAATGGCTATCGATTAATCATGCTTGATAATGATCCGACAGGTTTAAGAATCATATAAAATCATTCATATGAAATCGTTACTAATCAAATGCTCAAACTAATCAAACTTTCGAAGAAATTTTCGCCTGATTTTTGTCGATTTGAAAATCAACATACGCGTGGAGAACGGCGTAATGATTGGAAAATTGAGAAAGCGGTACATCAGAACTGATACGAATGATCGATGAGAAAGATTCGTTCCTCTACATGCGATTCTCGTGATGTGAATAATCTTATAATCCAGTTTCGGGTGGAAATCTCGCGACAGACAGGGATTAGAGACGGGAAAAAATCGATTTGTTATTCTTCAGGTGTCTCAGCTGACATCACTTCGTGTCACAGAAATCAATCGTTAAAATAACGCGACTGTGGAATTTTGAATAATCTTAAAATGTGACATTTGATTAATTATAATGTTTACTTATCAATTAAGAATTTACGCAATATCAATCTATTATTAAAATAATGTACACACTTTCTTTTGAAATAGATGGCTAGATAAATATTATTTTTAGATGCATTTGATACATATATTGTACAAAAGTTATGATCTATTAATTATACTTAAGTATTTTCTTCCTTACTGCATATTCTTTAGTATTCTTAAGGATATCCATTGTACAATAATAACAAAAAATTGAAATGTTAAACACTTATGTATTATTTATTATTATTGGGAATCTTGTTCTTGGTTTGTAACTGCTTTAAAGCTAAATTATGAAATATTAATATTGAAATATTATTAAATAAATTATGTATTATTAAAATTATACATCATTGAAATTTAAAAAAGACTTCATTTTTTTATATTTATCGTTTGAAATATCAAATAAATAAATTTGAATAATAAAGAAGTTAAAATATAAATAAAATAACATGATTTTTATAAAAAGAGAAAAATATTTATAATTAATATTTTTTCTCTAATTGATAAAAATTCGACAAAAATTTTTGAATTTATTAAGTTATGAATTTTTTCTCTGAAATCAATTGCAAAAAACAAAAATAATTAAATTAATAAAATTTTGAGTTATTGTAGGTAATGGATAAATTAAACATGAAGTATATATAAAATCAATTAAGTATATTAAATTAATAATTTAAAAATAAAATACATATCCTTAAATATTCTATTTAATTCCTATTGTAATTGCAACACGCTATTTCTTTCTATAAGAATTAATATAAATTTTAAATATATTAAATTATTTTCAACTCGTTCATGGAATTGTGCTCATTTTTTCGCAAATACTTAGAAGAAATAATAAACCTATCTACATAATTATGCTTTTGTCAATGTTTGTATATAACACGTAGGACTTTTTACATTTGTGCCTATACTTTAAACCTAATAAGATATCATGACTTTTTTAAAATTAAGTTAATTCTCTATTTTGTTTTCTTTTCAATGTTTTGTTTTCTATTCGATTATTATACAGCCGCGTGTTTGTGAATATATATATATATGTGTGTGTGTGTGTGTGTGTGTGTGTGTGTGTGTGTATTGAATAGATGAGTCGAGTATCACAATATATTATCTCAAGTGAAGAGTTTCTGAGTTTGTTAAATGTCCATTTTTTAATATTTGGTTGAAACAAAAGAAATATATATATATTTTAATCGGAATTTTAAAAAATGTAAATCCAAAATCGTTTCTTCAATATATTTTCTTTATCTGAAAAGAAGTTTGTTTAATCTCATTTTCAAAACATTTCAGTGTACTATATTTTATTTAATATAGAAAAATAAATTTTTGTATTAATTTAATTATAGTATACTTAGCTATTTATTAAATTTCAGACAACAATTGATAAAGGTACAATTAATATTAACCTAAGTTATAAATGTAAATACGAGCAAGTCATTAAAAAATAATAAACGCATTCAAATGAGAATGTATCGGAAAAAGTGAATCTCGATTTCTCGCTTTGTAAAAAGATTTCGTTTCACAAACGCGCAATTAGATTAATACAATATCGCAATGCACAGCAAGAGCAGATCTGAATATCCAAAACGTCCGATACAACGATTGTTTTATCGTTAATATCAATTGGTTGAACGAGACGCCGAATGCAGCATCGTGTTTCCAGAGTTTCTCAACTTTCTGATTATGCCCAATTATTATAAAAATATTACTACAAGTTATTAAAGATATTGTTTTAGAAAATTGTTTAGAAATATTGTTTTAGAAATATTAGAATTATTTAAAAAAAACAGTTATATTAACACACAGAGGAATTTCTCGATCGGGACGATTCTAATATTTCTTCTTATAACAATATTTTTCAATTATATTAATTACAGAGGAATTTCTCGATCGAGACGCTTCTAATATTTCTTCTTATAACAATATTTTTCTCTGCAGTTATAAAAGTTATAAAAAAATTTGTTAAAATCTAATTAAATATAAATTAAATAATTCTGTAGGCCAAATAACAGAGTCTCCTTTACGTTTTTAAGAAAATAATAGTTTAAAATTTTATTATTTTATATATATATATATATATATATATATTTGTATTCATAATAAGATATCTGAAAATTCAGAAATTCAACAATAAATATGTTATTCTCAACGAGTCTATCATCGTGCTGTTTCCTCATTTGTTAAACGTTTGGAAGAAAGTGAATTCTAAAGTGATGCAATATGTCCATTTACTTCCGGCGGTAAAGGCGATAAAGTCTCACCAAGAATTCCGCTCTTCCGTTATTGCGTTACAGTTTGACGGCGGCAGATTGCGTTTGATGCGATAACTTTTTCGCTTAATATCGACGACGGCATAAAGCTCTCGGCCCCCTCCCCCACCCTCCCCCCCCGCCGTTACTGCGATGCAGTTTAATTGAATTTTCCGCGAAGGTGCTCGGAGGCGCATACGCCTTACCAGGACCATATTACCAAGAGGATCTTTCTATCCAAGCTGACGGATACTTCCATGCGATCGTTTTTTTCAAAGAGATCAGCCCCTCCCGGGCGAACTTCCCTGGGCAACGACAGCTTTCGAGAGGAGCGTTCGATGAATTCGCTAAATCACGTTTTCGGCCTTTTTCACACTCAATTTCGCGGGGAGCCACCTTTCGTATAATAAAAACCTCCTTCTTACATCCGTACCGGATTCAATGCTCGAAAAGCGAGCTACTCCTCTCAAAACGGTCCGTTTCGTTTCGGGAAAGTTACATCGCACCGGAGATGATTCTCGAAAGCCAGCCCGTCGAGAAGCGAGCCCCTTAATAGAAACATGTCTGAGACAAATCCAATGGGACAAGAATAAGCGACTCTGTATTCCAAATTGCATCTCGCAAAGTGAAGCTCTACGTGTATCCTCTTTGCGTTTCATAGCCCAGAAACATTTTCCATCGGAATTTCAAGGAAACATGTGAAAATAAAATCTTGAATATACAGGATGTTTCGTAAGTCAAGATCGATCACTCGGGGAGACTCAAAAACAAGATATGAATATGAAAATGCATTGTTTCTGAGTTGTTTTCATTCGCCATTTTTACGCTGAAATTTGAAATTGCTTTGCTTTCGAATTTTTTTCTTGTTTCTCAAAATTGAAAGAAGAGATGGTTGAGTTTTATAACATAATTAAAGTCGAATAAAAGTTGCACTACTCCAGATGCACAACTGTGGAGTTTTGATCTCTGCCGAGAGATGTTAAGCAGACTGTATCTTATTTGTATAAATTCTGTGTAATATTAAAGCAGCCTGCAACTTTAATTATGTTATAAAACTCATAGAAACTATTTTTTCCTTTCAATTTTTACAAAAAAATTCGAAAACAGAGCAATTTGAAATTTCATATAAAATACAATGGCGATAATACAAAAACAATGCATTTCCGAATCTATGTTCATACCAACTTTTTTCCTTTTTTCTCCGTTTTTGTCACTTCCCAAGTGCTACTTTGCTCGCCACTTTTAAGACACTCTGTATTTTCTTTATCTGAAAAGGAATTTGTCTAATTGTCTCATTTTCAAAAAGTTTAAACGTTCTATAATTTTTATTTAATGTACAGAAATAACAAACTTTTTGTGTTAATTTAATTATACTTAGCTACTTATTAAATTTTATTCTAATCGCTCGCATGTGCTTTCTATAAAATTTAATAAACAGCTAAATATAAATTATAATTATAATTATGATTAAATTAATGCAAAAAGTTTGTTGTACTTCTCTGTATTGGGTAAAATTATAGAACACTGAAAACTTCTTTGAAAATACGATTAGACAATTTTCTTTGCTTTATATAAAAAAATATATTAGAGGGATTAACTTTGTTTTCATAACAATGTCACGTACAAATGTGCGCGGCATGACGGTAGAGAGAGAGAGAGATAGGATTGAAGACCGAATCGGAGAGTATAAATCCGAGTGAGGGTGTAGCGATTGAGGACAAATATCTGACGACTGACATATAATTAGCAGAGCGAACTAGGCAAAGATACATAAGTTAATACGGAATATACGGACCTCTCCAAAACGGGATCGCACGTTGCGATCTCATTCACTTGCATGTGTTACATACGCGCACGTCCTACGCACGATTATTTGTCTCTGTCGTTTATATTCTCGTTAAACAGGTGGCGTGAGTATGTCGAACGATGTGCTAAACATGCACACGGTCAGGCCAACGTTTAACGATTCAGGAAATTCGGATAAAAGGGAGCGCGGGGGTGTACGGGGGTTGTTAGGAACCGCCTCGCTTCCCCCCCCCCCCCTCCCCCTCTTTCGGTTCGGCTCGATCGTGTTCCACGTGACTGGGCGGAACACCGGGGACACGAGCTTGTTTCTGTTGAGCCGTTGCCTCAACTAATTGATGCCCGTTGCAGAAAGTCCATCTAATGTAAAGTACACGAACACGAGAGCAAACACGAGAGCGCAAACGCTCGATCGCCCCGTAATAGCGGAGCCCGGCCGTTGCATTTAATTCTGATAACCGGCCGGCGGCCGACATCAAATCATAGAAGGATTTCTTCGAAATGTAAAAGCGAGGCAAATTTGCGTCCGTACTATTATTAGAATGCATTCACTCCCGCTTCATGGAATCCATGATGCACGATGTTACATAGAAGGCTATTCGCGAATCTGAATATCCGAATGACATGGGTTTCCACACAAGTCAACATGTGTGTAATTCTCCGTAAAATCATGTACGGACATTTGGAGATTTTTTTTTTTTTTTTTTTTTCTTTTGAATCCGCTTTCCCTTTCGGAGATTTAATTTAGAAATTAATTTAGAATCTATCTCGGCATAATATTTCTCTTTTTCCGTTGAAACGTTGAAGCGATAGTTTTCAAATTATAGTAATTTATGTTGGTAATATCGAAATGGATCCTTCATTATTGCAACGTCTTCTAACGCTTGCAATTATTAGATGGAAAATGTTGGCAATGATATAATAATATAAAGTAATATAGCAATAATTCGAATTCGTTTGAGATTAAAAAAAGATTAGAAATTGCAAAGATTAAAATAGCAGAATCTCTTATTCGACAGCCTCAGCGATGTCCAGAGCGATAAGCCAATGGGTTAATACGTTTAATAAGAAGTATAATTGTACTCGCATCGCACGTACTTTAAATTTCAAGTTTGCTCGAATGTCATCGAGAATTCTTACCGGTAATTCGCCTCATTATGAGTTGACTTAACATAGGGGCTGTACGTGTTTGTGAAATAAGCCGAATCTGAGATTGTCATGAGCGCACAGGCATGCACAAAATTCGCATAAATTTTCGACGAAAAGGAATTATTTGAAGGCAATTTGCTTCTATTGTTACTATTCATTGCTTTTAATTTAAACATTTAACCATTCGCAAATTATTAATTTCATATACAAATATCATTTAATTTCAACACTGTAAATTATCCGCTTTTATAAAAAATTTCATAAAAAGTTATTCCAAATTATAAATATTTTATGTTTTGATTTAGAAATTTGAGCAGACAAATGTTGCATAAATTTTTTATTAAAGAAATTTTTTTTTAATTTATACTAATTATTTTACTGACGAAGAATTTATCACAATTGTTCAGAATCGATTTAATTCTCCTTGAAATATGTTATTAAACACAAAAATCTAAAAGATACGTATTTTATATATATATATATATATATATATATCACGAACTGTTTAAGAAAAATCCTCAATATTTGAGAATACACAATATTTCAAAATTACACAATATTTAAGACATCTGTACCTGCCGAGGGCGGCACATTACCGGAAACGGGTCGCGGTAAATCAAAAACATGTACGTCGCGGCGGAGAACACCGACGGTATTCGAACGGAGCGCTTTTTGTCAAATGTCATTCGAAAACGAGCGGAAAAGGAGCGCGCTTTCGCGGGAGGAAGGTGGAACCATCAACGGGCAAATTGACGATGATTTCTACGGTGAGGTTTTCTCGATACGGCCCGGTAAACGTTCTCGATGCAGCCGCACTCGAGCCGATGAATGATTGAGGCAACGGGATACGGGAAGAACGGAGGTGTGTACGGGCGCACGTGTGTACGATTCCCGCAGTTAAAAATCGCCCGCTCCCGCTATGTCCGCCATTCATTCCGCCGTCCGGCGAAGCCGCGGGCGGGATTAATTGCGACGCATATAAGTCGTCCTATATATTTTTGCAACGGCGCGGTCGTCGGATACGCGTGACTGTGGCTCTGAGCGACAGCGTCCCATCCCTCGGCGAGACGACCGGACATACGTACCGCGTCGTCTTTCCTGCGCGCGCATTCTGTTGAACGGCGAATCGAGCGATACCCGCGATTGTAATTTATCAGACAAGTAATTACGGAAATAACGAGCTACCGCGCGGACGCGCGCGCAATTCTGTTTTATTTCGCTTGGAAATCGCGCGACGACCGGCGGCCGGAGGATTGGGGAGGAGGAGAGGAGGAGGCGGGGTGGGGTGCGGAGGAGGGACGAGGGGGAGGGGGATTTGCGGAGAACACTGATGATTTCCATCCTGGTGGACCCAGGATAACCCGCCCTCTTCCGTGCGGGACCGATCCATCAGTGCGGCCGCAACGGCGACGGCGGCGGCGGCGGCAGCGGCGGCGGCGACGTTTTTGAAGTACAGTAATTATCGGGTCGCAATTAGTTTCGGCCGCTTTCAGCGAACACCGGAACATCTCCGAGAGTTCGTTTCATCCGATTGTTCGTCGAGGAGAAAGAAATGCACGCCTGGACCGTTGCTCAATTCTAATTGAGCGCGCAACGATGACGGCGCTCACTCGCGTTTTTTCGCAACTTTCAAAATTTTTCGCGCGTCATCGCGGACGACTCGCTGCGAAACGAAAGAGTTTAACGAATCGAAACTTTACATATAAATTGCGACAGCCGCGGTAATCGGTTGACCCGTCGCATTATGCATTATTGCGAAAGTCGCGCGTTCTCGAAGTAATTTCTTGCGCGTTTAATTTAACGATTTATAAGCCATTATGAAAGATTATCCGAGACAAATTTTTATTTACGCATATACGTTTTATATAATGCTCAGTGTAATATGGAAAAAGTTTTAAAGATTCTTGTCTTAAATTTTGTGTTGCGAAAATTATAGCTTTATAAAACTTTACTTTTCCAAGAAAGATAAAATTGACATTTCAAGGAAAACATGTTTCGAAAAACACATATTGTGCGAAAAATATAACATTAATGCGCTCTCTCTCTCTCTCTCTCTCTCTCTCTCCCCCCCTCTCCTCCTCTTTCAAAAAATAATATGTAAAAAATATATAATAAAAAACAAAAAATAATTTTAAGTAAAAAAAGCGTTCGAGAGAAAAAAAGAGAGGGAGAATTTAAACATATTTTATATTTTTTAAAAATGGTTTTTTATTTGAAAAAGAAAATAAAATAAAAAATGTACAAATAGTAGTTACATTTCTAAAATATTAGACAGAAGACTTTAAATAATTATTCACAAATAAATGCATATTAAAAATACTGACAACAAAAATATTATACAAAGTGAAATGGATACGAATAATAAGAAAAGTAATGGCAAACGTTTGCATTTGCTTTAATTGATTTGGAACTTGTATAAAAAAAAAAGTTTAAGTGTAAACTTTGAACAATATAAAATTCATAGTGTAACTATATAGTATGATATATAATTTAATTTATCACAATATAACTAATTAGTTTCTAAAATATTGAGATAATGTTAACAATGTCTTATTCTGGATTATCTATCTTAAATTTATTGTCATAAAAGAAGCTTTCTGCAAAAATAAATATATTAAAAAAATAGGAAATATTTAAAATATAATATTAATGTGCAATTTTACAGTGTTAATGCAAAGTGTACTATGAAAGTATATATTGTATCGCAATACGAAAAATCAAGAAAGAAGAAAATGCACTCGTCCAGTTCGATCAATATGCGTGCGTTTGAATTTGAAACTCATCGCTACGATTTCAAATTTCTCTCTGTAAAAACGTATTGCTAACAAACCGGTATTATGTATCGCAGTAACACAGTTACATATAATCCTTGAAACACCGATCCTAATCCAATAATTTGTATTGGCGAATTTTCCCGTCAGTTATCGACGTACAAATTACGAAGAAAGCTACCAAAAACTAAAAAAAAAAAAATATTGCAGATATTGCATCATCTCGAAAATCATTTTGATCATTTTCCCTTTTCAGTTCGATATTTGCCGACGACAGAGCGAAAAATGATTGCCTTATTCACGTTTAATTCACACCTGACCCTGTTTCTTTTTACCTGGAGGCTAAGACATCAATCTGGCGCGTAATTATTACACGCGAGAAAAAAAAAAGAAACCTTCTTGCGATTAATGTTGGGGGGGGTAGATGTAAATAAAATCATAGAGAGCATCGGCTAGCCTAGGCTGATTTAGAAGCTTGACACTCACAGTGCATCACTCGGGCAGTGATTAATGGCAGGCGCGATTGGTGCTGAGGCGCAACGCTAAATGCGTCGAAATCGCAATTCGCTGATTAATCAAGGCACCGGGTTTGCGCTATCAAACCGACGAGTAGAAATCGTAATTTCCGCTTGACTTTGACACGAAACGCGCGCGGTTTGCGCTTTCAAGTGTATCAAGTGTGCGATACAGCAGCGCTGTCCCAATTATGGGCGCGAACGGACACGTGCGGTGGCGAAATCGATACTCGTCCATCTACGGATGATAATCAGCAAAATGGGCCAAAGAAAATTAGCGGCAAACGGGATGCGAACGGTGAAGCTCCAAATATAATAACGCGAACGGCGATATATCGAGGGGCGCGAGCGCCCCGATCTCCATCATTTCGAGTACTTTTGATTCGACGGGTTGATGTTATCATTTTGCGCGTTGAATTGGATATCCAATATATTCGAAAGAGTGAAACAATTGAAATTCATAACCGCAATTGAATGCGCGGAATTTGGATGCGCTAGCTTTGAAGAAAGAATAAGAGTTAATTGCCTTTTTTTATTGACAGTTATTCTACGGAGGATCCCATTGATGGATTTTCTCCCGTTGACGGGTTCGCTCGCTCGATTTTCCCCGCTTTCTCTCATCTGCGAATGTAACTTGAGTAAATGAATGTAATCTTGTATAAATAGAAATTTTGACAAACTCAACACGCTGGCTTTGAAGGCGGAAGACAGGAGATTGCTCGCATCGATAAATTTCAATAAATGCTGGTAGGTTTTATGGGAGAGAGATTAATTTGCAAAGCACACACGGACACGTTACGATTACGATTTGAGTCATTAATCTCCGGTTAATTCGCTGAACAATTAGATGATTGAAGTCTCGTCTTCAATCGACATCGATGGTCGATGCCTCGAGATTCGACCAACCACCTGTCGCGCGAATTACGATCCTTGGAAGATTAATACTCCGTGGTCGACATCGATATATATATATATATATGGCATGGAATCGAGCTTTGTGACCGAGAAGTCGTCTCGGCTTTCTCGCCCACGTATGACTCTCGATTCTTCACAAAGGTGTCATTTCCGCCGGAATTCGGAATCGGAAAAGCAAACGACAGTTCACCCCGATCGTAAGACATCGTTGTTCCGCTTTGTCCGATAACAGAGTTTTCAAGTATATATCGCGAAAAGAAAAAAAAAAAAACTAATGTAGGAAAAAATATGAAATGTAAAAATATAGAAATATCTATAGAAAATGTAGAAAAAATTCTCCGAAATTTATTTCGTTTGTCAAGAATAATTTGCGACATTAATAATTTATTTAATAATAATAAATTAAACTTAAAAGAGAAGATTAAAAAAAGGGAAGAAAAAAATTTTTAAGGCACATTATTTCTTTTTTTTTATATAAAGTACATCCTATAAGTTACATTGAAATAAACTGTTTTTATGAAATTGTTAATAGTTTTTAATCACTGTTTGCAAAATGTATCATTATGTATCTGTTTTATTATCTTTTATTCGGTATTTGCTTTTACATCAGAGGATTTTTCCGATCAAGAAAAAGAAAAGGAACATAAAAACAATTAATGCAAAGTGCATTCGGCAAAAAGATGTCAAAATGAACGTCGCTTTTATAGCGTTGTGAACAATAGAATGTGTGTATATTTATAAATATTAAATAAATATCATACACATGAAGTGAGATTTGACAGTCTAAATAAAAATCAATACTTTCATTTTCAAACAATACCATTTATTCCGGTTGTCATTTTTATTAGGAGAATGTTCATGGAGTATTGAGTCCTATTGTATACCTTACACTATAGTATTAATAGAAATGAATAATTATACGGATGTCACCCAAATAAATAATCTGTCATGCAAATGGTTGCGACATTAACAAATTGTAATAATAATATTCCTTGACATTTTATAACATGTTAAAAATACGCGTAAATAATGTTAGATATTTATATTTATATATGTATCTACATTTAAATATATTTTTGTCCACATGTTTAATATTATTTGTGAAGAATATTGAATACGTATATTAAAATAAAATATAAATAAAAAAGAAATATATAACATATAACGTATAAAATGTAACATAAAATATTTGTTACATATATTAGAGACTATTGAAAAATATTAGAAAGTCTGTTTTCTTCCGGAATGATTAAATTTTTCAAAGATCCAACCAATCCTAAATTGACTCGCAAGATATAAATCTGTGCTATCCTTATTTTAAAACGGTTCCCTCGCAATTCCTCACAAATTCCTCAAACATTTCCCAATGCAACTTCCGCTCTGCCGAACTCGGAAACGCGCGACTTCCGGTCCATAGCTATCTATAGTGAAAACTTGTGCAGAGAGAGAGATCGGTGGGACGAAACTTTTGCGTTTCAACAAATGTTAGAAAGAAGAAGAAGAGAGTCACGCGCCGTGGATCTCGCGGAACTTTGGGCTTACCGAAATTAAATGTCGAGTTCAGAAATGTCTCGGAAACTCGGCGCGTGTAAGATCGAGTTTGGATGAAGTCTGATGGCGCGATCGACCGACCAAACGGATCGGACATGATTTCGCGAGAGATCGATCGGCAGCGAGACGACCGACACAATGGTTCACGAGATGGTCCGTCTCGTGCCAGAATTGAATATTCGAAAATTTCAACTTTGTGCCAGTTTGAAAATTACAAGCTGGAAGTAAGCTGACTTGTATATATTCTTAACTTGTTATTTTCTCTTTCTGCCTTTCCAGCAAAAAAATTGAAGAGTTAGGTAGCAAGGCCGATTCGATACGAAGACACGAACACTCGCATATCGAGCCGTGCGTGGGCGAATTTACACGTGTCATCAATCCGATAACAACACGCGATAACGTCAAAAAGCGCGCTCTCGAGCGAAGGAAAATTTTCGAAACTTATTACCGGCGCGATGAGAAACTAAATCGAGAATTAGGTCAGTGGCGAGATTGCACCGTATCGAGGTTGTACCGAGAGATCGGCAGATCTCTTCTCGAGTCGACTCGCATGCATTTCGCGTTCGTGGGCGAAAACGCAAATTGGCAGACGATAACAGCCACCAGTGACGGTTTCAAGAGATTATTGTGCACTGGGATTCTATCCATCGTATACTCGTGCGAATGAACAAACCTAATCTGACGGGATAATACGAAACGCGGCAATCGCGGTGACGGCAACAAGCCGAGAGAATTAATAAGGAATTAACGCGTGAATATTTCCCCTCCCCCACTCCCCCTCTCCCTCCCGCAGCGGGATACGCCGATACCGCGTCTACCCCACGTGAGTGTTACGTAGTTACGCTATTAGTAAATCTCTTGTCTGTGCTACCCCACGTCATTCGTCATTTCATGATTGAGCGAACGACGAAGGACAATCCGAGAAAGAAAATGCTCGAGGTTGCATCGCTAAAATTACATTTACACGCCGGACAAAGGACACGCCGTCGACTGTCGTGACGCGCCTCTTCCCTGCGACAGCTTAATTGAAAGTGCTTCGCACGTGGCCGTTTTGAACGCGTGAACGCGTCCGTTTTTTTTATACGCGGACGCAGCCTCGCGACGAGAGTGTCCTTTAGCCACGTAACAAATATAATGTCAGATATATTAATGTTACTGTCAGTCAGCGATAGTCAGTTTCACGCGGTGCCTCTGAATAATCTGTCTTTCAATAAATTTTTTTGAATTTTAATTTCAGCGCCCGATATTTTATTATTATCTCGTATCTTTTGACAGGCTCGACGTTGAAACTATTAAACGAACGTGAAATATCGCGAACTCGTGTCTCTTTTGTGTTTATCCGCAAATATTTGCCGATGAAATTTCAATGCTGTAAAAAATATTATAGTCCATAAATATATACGCATTTAACTTTATTCATTTCTATTTCCATTTCGAAATCTGATTTTAGGAAAACCATTCGATGACGCGTATAAAATCCTATATATATATATATATATATATTATGTTACAATCAGCTTCTTGAACCTTATCGGATTATTGCAGGAATAATAATAATAATGGGAACTTTTAGAGCGCTTATAAAATCAATGCATTAAAAGCGCGGTTCATTAAAATCGGATTTGCAATTGCACTTTTAAGGCAATATCAATATGTACGCCATAGCGTACATAAGGTGCAAGCTTGGAAGGAAGCCCGCTAATAAGCGTCGGCCGTCGGTAACATTCGTATTCGGGGGCTTAAATCTAATCCCAAGGACGCGACGGGGCCGATAGGCATAGTTCCGTCCCGGGAGCGCAGCTCGCGTATGCAGAGCACGTATAATGGAATACCGACGGGGGTTTCGATCGGGAGCCAATTACCGGTGCAATCGAACGGATGCACGGCACAGCAGCAACCCGGCAACCCAGTAAACTTAACCGCAGGATTTAAACGAGCGCGCGCGCGCGCGCGGACTGCGTTTAAGGCGAAATCCATTCGAGGCGAGTCTCCGTTTTCGTCTCGAAAATTGCCTTTGTCGTTTTGTTCGAATTCGGAACGAGGAGGGAGATGGGATTGCCCGTGGGAGATCGAATTTCCATCGTTTCCCCAACGTTTCCTCCTCCCCTCGTGAAACCTATCTCTATGTGGATAAAAAGTCACACGCTCGGGAAGCTGAAGGAAAATATTGTGCAGCTACTCACCCGTCCGCCGTGTTGTGCGTCAGGAAGGACTTGGGCAGCGACAAGGATCGTTGATGAGGATCCAGGACGACGTCGCTTGTGAGCGAGTCTTCACCTCGGGTGGGCGCGCTACCGGGCCTAGACAGCGTGCCGTCCTTCGGCGGTTCTATCAATCTGTCCATCTTGAGCGAACCGATCACGGCGTCCTCCATCGGCGTGGATGCGCCGGAACTCTTTGCATTCCGCGGGCTCTTCGTCACCGTGCGATCCGACGTGGTGATCCAGATATCGCTGCTCGAGGACGACGAGGTGGTCGTCGACGAGGAGATGATTTGACCGCTGCTGGGCGATCTACTGACGACATTCATCCCTTGGATGGGCGACACTCTTTTGTCCTTGTTGTCGGCGCCCTCGAAGGATCCCGGAAAATCAGGCTTCCGGTACACTCGGTGGTGCATGATCTGATCTCTCTTCTCCGCTCCGGAGCCTACTTTATATTTATAGACAAGGTTAATACACGAGGTGATACAACATAAATTATCTCGTTATTAAGTAATAAATATTAATATCTAGATATTAATATTTTTCTAAAAAGAGAAAAAAAATTATAAATAAATAAAGAACAATATTGTCAATTTGAAATAAAAAAATCTGAAAGTTTAATTCAAAAAAGATAAATTTTTTTAATAATCAAATTATTACGGATACCATTTCCGTTGGTTCCCTCCAACGGTGACCATCTATTGGCCTGCTTGAGCACGCTCTTGGGTCTCTCTTGATACTTGCCCTGCTGGCTGCTTCTGCTCTTTCTCGAATTGTCCCGCTCGCGGAGCTCCCGATCGTCCATCCGCTCGAGGGAAGCCGGCGAAGAACTTGCGCTTCCACGATGACTACCAGCGTCGGTGGAGAGTCTCTGATGTGCCGGATAACTCTGCGACAGCTTCATAAAGACCGGCGGCGGTGCCTGATTTGGTGAGTACAGCGTTTCTCTTTGCGAGCAGTGAGGCCAAAAATCGCATGTGCTGCTGTTGCAGCGCAACTTCGTGTCCGGGCTCATGCAAAAATCCTGATTGACAGACGGCACGTTCGCGTTTGGCGTCGTTGCTCCTCTCTGCAATGTTCGCGGCCGTCTTGATTGCTGCTGCTGTTGCTGTTGCTGCGACTGTTGCTGCTGTTGCTGCTGCTGCTGCTGCTGCTGCTGCTGCTGCTGCTGCTGGGATTGCGAAGAATTTGATGCTTTCGACGATTGCTGTTGCTGCTGCTGCTGTTGCTGCTTGGAAGATATGATGTAGACGTCGTATGTGTTGGAATTGCCTCGCCTCTGTTCTTGGTTTTCTTGGTCGCGACGCTCATAGCGGCTCGACAACATATTTCTAGGTACGACACGACTACGCGTGCCATATAGATATTCAGTCACCATTTCCGTTTCACGGAAAAGATTATCGTTTATAGTATCGTCGGTGGACTGAGCCTTTCCTAAAAAAAAAATGTGAAAAAAATCATGACATGGGAATGAGAGTGATTGAATTATCGATGAGAGTGATAACGTCTTCTTTTTTTGTTTAATTCTTTAAATAGATTTTACATAATAAACATTTTATCTACTATCTTAATTTTTTTTAAAGATGTTACAATTCTTTTATGTTTCATAAAATCTATATTTTCTTTACTTCTTTTTCTTTTTATTTTTTGTAAACTCTCCGTTCTTCACAAAACTTTACAAGACTTTGCGCACGTAATCTTGTACGTAATCTTTATTCTGTGAAATTGTGTAAAAAAAAAAAAAAAATAGGTAGATGTATGTATTATATGCAAAATACAATAATAAATTTCGCAAAAGTAAGAATGGTTCATCAGCTATATAAATGTTTCTTGCACATAATCGTTACTCCATCACGAGACATACATAAATTTTATAAAAGACACTCTTGCGAACATCTATTCTCGGCGTTGTAAAATATTCGTGTGCAACAGCGAAAGTTGGCCACACGAGTTACTCGAGGTACTCATGCGGCGGTACTCACTGTTCTGAAGAACGTGGCGCTTGGACCTGTCGCTTCCCCGATCATTTACAATCTTCACAACGACTCTATGCGCCTCGTTCGACTCTCGCGAATGATCTCTCTGCGGGCCGGCCGTTCCTGGCGACCTTTTCTCCGGCAATTGGAGACTCCTGGATCTTCTAACCCGAGATTGATGAGAATCGGGCGACACCTGATTGGTCCTGGCGCTCTGGTGCTGTCGCGTGGGGTTGCCGCGTCTGAATGGATTAGGCGTGGGTGACCGCCCTTGTCGTCCCTCGCTGCTGGACGAGGACGACGACGAGGAGGGTGAATTGAACATCTGTTTTCCCGACTCGGAGGATCCGGGCGATCTTCTGAGTCCCTGTTGGCTTCTGTGGATTCTCCTAAATATAAGCACTTAGGTGTTTCTTCACTTTCGAACAACATCGCGAAATATTTCGATACGTGCAATTTTAAATTAGTTCCCTTGTTTAAACATATATGAATTTAAGTAGGAATAAAAAGATGCAAGAGATATTTCCCCGAAACGTTTCGCCGTCGTGCAAAAGATCACTCTTGATGAGATAATTGCAACCTTTACTATTTTTATGTTACACTTTTATGAAAATTTTATTAGTTTTCATATGCATACCCTTGCCTATTGGGCGAGATTCGTTCGCCGTTGGCACGAATCGATTCTGTGGATGAGTTCAACGCAAGAGCTGATGACGACACCAGGCTGAGATTTAAGGATGAGCTGGGATTATCATCCTCATCGCCATCTTCATATCTAGCACATACATCGAAACATCGATATTTTTTGTATGTTTTTAAATTTCTTTTAATTTTATTGATATCGTATCAATTCGCATATTTAATGTGCAATAGAATGAATAAATGAATAAATTAAATAATTAAAATAAAATAATGACAGACAATATAGTAATGAAAGAAAATATCAATCTTTTCATTTATTTATTTCTACTGTAATGCAGATCAATTCTAATTATCAAAATAATAAACAGCTATATTAATATATAATATATTATTAATTATAAATATATATATATATATATATATATCGAGTAAATTAAATCCTCGATAAAATCAAATTGACCAACAAAATTTGTTCTTGATTACAATCAGAAAATTTTTCACATACCCTTCTACCGAAGAATCCGTGTTCTCCGCCAGACTAGGCATAACGGATTTTGTGACGCAGCTGTCGAGGCTTCTGAATCCCATCGACGACGACGACGAGCTGGACGATTCAAGGTATCTCTGCGCAAACTGTGATCTTCTAGAGGACGATTGATCCTCCAGAGACTTGGCTTGAGCCATGCGATACTGCTGCTGCTGTTGCTGCTGCTGCTGTTGCTGTTGCTGCTGCTGCTGCTGCTGCTGCTGCTGGCTCGCGTTCTGTCTTTTCGATCTGGAGGACGCCAAGCTGGAATTTTTTCTAGACGCGGACGGCAGAGAGCTCCAGTTAACCTGATGAGCCGGCGGCGACGGTGGCGGACTGATGATATCGCTATCAACGATGGCGTTCGATCGTGGCAGGAAGGGCGCCTTGCTGCCGTAGTTGCTGCGCGCAGCAACGGAGGAAGACGAGTGTCTGGCGGAAGATGACTTTCTGCCGGCGACAGCATCCTGAAACGCCGGCGGCGGCGATATGATTGGCGTGATCGACGGCGGCGAGAAGGATTCCGGGATGCTGTGCGGCGACGTGCAGGCGCTGGTCGTGATGGAGTCGAAGTCCTGGCTGTGCAGCGCAAGGAAGTCCGGTCGCTGCGAGTCCAAACCCCCCCTGCTAAAATCTTGCGGACACTTGCCCGGCTCGCTGTTGCAGTGATAATCCGCCAGCTTAACCGCCGCCCGTCGTGACAACGGCAGGGTACCGGTGGTCGCGCTCACCAGGCAGGTGCTCTCGTAATTCGCACGGCGATTCTCGTCGAGAGATCGCTGCTGCACCTGGACCCAGCCGGAACGGCCGAGATAGACGCCGTCGACCTCGCGATCGCACCATCGCACGGGTGATAATTCGCGGCTGCAATTACCGCTGATAAACAGCTCGCCAGAAGTGCCGCTGTTGCCCGACAAGAAGGAGTTTATGGCATCGCGTCGCCGGGAACTAGAGGAGATCTGTACACGAAAGAATTCCTGTCGCTGACAAACAAAATGTCATTCCCGTTTTCTACTTCTCTCGTATATTCTTTTCTATTATGATTCATTTATATTTGTAATATTTGTTACTTCATGATGATTGAAATTTGGAGATAGAGCGACAAATATTATTAAGATTTAATTTTGGAAAAAAGAATAATAGCTTACATTAAGAGGTTGGAAGAGGTTAGAGCGCCCATTATTTTCCTCTTGGTCCTCTTTATGATATTTCAAGTAAATGAAATATGATAAAGAGATTATAGGATAAATCATACAGAACTATTTCTATTTAAATATTAATCAATGTTAATCATGATTTAAGTGATTCTCTTATTAAGGATGCTCGGAGAGGCTAAGGAACGTAATTAACGTAAATTAACGTAAATTATCATTTATCGCGGCTATTCATGGGATTGTCCTTTAATGAGCTTTCTCATAAATTCAACCCCTATTTCCGATCTTGCTGATGAACGGGCAAGAAGATGCTAATTTGTAACGCGTCTCTGCGATCTCGACTCACCTGGCCATGGCTGTCTTGGCGATGTTGCTTGAGGCTCGACGTCGACGTGGATGTATCGTGACGTTTCAGGGATGGTATCGAACTGCCGCGGCTGTAGGATCCGCGCGTGTTCCCGCCGGATTTTCCTCTGCCGCTCGCTGTCTGACTCTTGTTGCTGCCGACGCTGTACGAGGAGCCCTGAGAACCGACCTCCCAAGGGTCCGCCGACGCGTTGCGGAGATGGAGGATCGACACATTTGGGCCTCTGCAATCGAAATGTTTTCCCCCCCCCCCTTTGAGATCGACTCGAAATGCCGAGAATAATCATCCTTCCCAATACCGTACATACCGAACATTCATCTTATTCTTCAAATAAGATTTCATATTGATGTCGAACTAACGTCGGTTGAATGGCGCGTCAAGTATAGAAGTTTCTTTTTAAATTTGGTTAGCAAACTATTGTGTATTTATGTACATATACAAGGTGTCTCTTTTTCAATCAATCCACTGGAATATTTCAGAACTCTTAAATTTAAGACAAAAATATTTTAGATAAAAGTGTAGGAAAGTGAAGGAAGTGATTATGATTCATTCGCAGATGGCACCATTGTCGAGATTTTTTTATGTTGTCGTTATTTTTTTAAATGGAATCATATATTTTTTATTATGTAATATTATAACTGTTGTGTATTTATGTATATTTATGTACATATACAAGGTATCTCTTTTTCAATCAATTCACTGGAATATTTTAGAATCCTTAAATTTAAAACAAAAATGTTTTAGATAAAAGTGTAGGAAGTGAAGAAAGCTACGTGATTATGATTCATTCGCAAATGGCACCATTGTCGAGATTTTTATGGTCGCCATTTTTTAAAATGAAATCATATATTTTTTATTACGTAATATTATTCCTCTAATAATTCTGGATGTAAAAGTATTAAGGTATAAATATCAAAAAGTCAAAGTTCACAAGATACTTTATACTCTAACATATAATATAAAATATCTCCTAGATTATTAATTTTTTGTTAATGGTACGTTAATGGTACCTTTTATATATAAAATAATGAGACAAATATTCCTATGGATTAAAATAGGACGTGCTGTACATAATATAATGATTATATTTAAAGGAGTCATACTAATTTGATTTTCTAGATCTTCATTCAATTAAAAAGAAAAAGACTCGCAGTTTTTTTTTTTTTTTTTTTTCATGCGTTACAAGTAGTTGCGTGTCGTGTAATTTATTTAATTGACTTTATTTTAATGTATTTAATAAATTTGGTAAAACTGCACTTTCTCCTCGACGATTCCGTACTTTATTCCCCTTGAGATCGATCGGATTAAAGTTATATAAAAGTGTCTTCTTTCGCAGAGGTGCATAAACTCACGCCCCTGTTTTCATACTTTTTTGATTTGCTATCACCGAACCCAGAATTCCGCTTTTGCTTCGTCGCAAAAGGAAATCGACTCGCGGTGCACTTTAGCATCTCCGGGGATTTTACGCGACAGTCGGAAGCCTCTCGCTTCCGCCGACGTCTTTAAGTGAGATAGATGCGCACGTTTTTTGCTTGTATACGTTCCCACATCCACTTCTTCCTCATCTGGCATTTTTGTTAGTTCTTTCTGCTATTCGATTTTATATACATATATATATATCAACTATTCTATGATGAATATTTATATACGATGATTGTGCATAAAGAAGCGATAGGAAGAGAGAGAGAGAGAGAGAGAGAGAGAGAGAGAGAGAGAGAGAGAGAGAGAGAGAGAGAGAGAGAGAGAGATTGAGAATGGGAAATGGGCGAAGAGTTAGTAAAGATGTTCGGATTGCACCTGTGTGCCGCTTAACAATGTGTAGTAGACGTATGAAAGTCAAATATCCAGATAGATAGTCTTTCTCAAGAGTAGATGCAAATCTCTTCGCGGACAAATGTATCCTCGGCTATACCTCTTATCTTCGTATTTCTCATTTCAGATCCTCCCGTTCTCTGTTCGCCTTTCGAAAATGAAAATTCACACAGATCACTCAATAAAGATGTTACATCCCGTAATGTGCGACATGACGAAATTTCTCTAAGGAATATTGGAAAAGTTGCGTCTTAAAAATGAATAAGAAATACGCGCGTACGTCGCGCGAGTGTCGAACTATTATTGTATGAATTTTTTTCTGTGAAACAGATTAAAATAAAGTATAAGCGGGTGAACCGAAAGGTATGATCGATATTTTCGTCACATGGTCGGGACGAAGTTCATAGTTGCCTCAACGGAGATTCAATCGTCTTTGCCGCCTGTCGTGATTAGCGCGCGATCAAAGAAGTCAGAGAAGATGAGAAAGACTTTTGCGAAAATGAAATTCTCCGGAGGGCTTTCGAGTCACATCTCGACGTCGTCAACCCGCTGACGATCATCGTATTAGACGCAATTTTGATCCACCGGGTAAATGCGAAATTAGTTCGCGCGAAAGCATAGCTTATGAGCACCTTTTAATCGAGGAGGTCATCGTGAAAACGCGTGATTTTAGAAGGGCTTAGACTCGAAAAGTATTGTCAGTAATGAAAATACAGGTTTTGTTGAGCATTCATATGAGCAACTGGACGACGTCCAGCGTGATTTATGGAACTATTAATTAATTCGAGCTAAAGACAAGAACGGAGGTGAAACTAGGTGACAAAGCGAGTATTTCGGATGCCCGCTGCGAATAACCTTTCGTCGATATCGCTCCGCATATGGAGCTGAACGGAACGAATCGAATGGGACTGGAATATCTGTCCCCGATTAATCATATTTACCTCTTAACCGACATGACACGTAGAGTCGTTATCTTCCTTTGCTAGTGTGATGCCTTAAATAGAACCGCCGTTCAAATAAAGCGATCTATAAAGCGGTCCAAACAAGAAGATGGCGAAATGAAGTTACCACCTTCTCTTTAAATCCACTGCTGCGCACGTTCACGTTCAATATAATTGTTTCTGCAGAACATTTCTTATTTCATCATATTTCATCATTCTTTTATCTGTCCGTATTTTTCATCCGTTAAAATCAACTCACTACTTTGCTAAATTTACTTGCAAGTAATAACGACAGAGATGTCTCGTATGAAAAAAAAATAAATTCCCTTTATATCGCGCAATTCTTAGCATTTTTATCGTAGCAAGATTTCTCCGAAGAATTAATTGTTCTCTCGCAGATTAATGGATAGGCAATCAGTCTTCGATATTCGACCGGATTCGATGAATTTTACATTCCTTCGTGTAAGCAGGTCACGCTTGACGACGGCGAGTATCCGAGTTCAGTGGACGAAGAAGCAGCACGAGAGTGGTCCTCGCGATGGTCCGTTGGGCTTCACGAAACTTAGATCGTGTGTAAACATCAGCGGCATCTAGATGGAGATCTAGACGAAAAGGACAAGCATACAAACACATGCGAATGTTTTGTCGCTGCTTCCAATACGGCAGGCACGCTAACTTCGCGAGGTTCCGTGCCGAACGTCTTCTTCAGCGACGCGGGTCAGGAACACTCACCAGGTTTCACCGGACACGTACAATTCTCCACGTACGGCGGTAACCACGCATTCGAAAAATTTTCTCAAAATTCGCACAATCGACCCTCCTCCTAAAGCTTCCTATTTGTCGTCTTTGCTATTTCAAAAAAAACTCTCTCTCTCTCGTTGAAAGTGTCTCGCGTGGTGTATCCATCGGTTGCGATAATATAAATATTTGGGACCGCCCTCCGCTCTGGCGGTAAATTTAAAATTTAGAAAAGCGACAGAACGCGCGGAGTTACCTGTCGATACGCGAGATAGGACCCGCATTGGTGATCTCGCTTGTATCCGCGGCCGGACTGACTCTGCGCGGCGGCAGAGCGGGAGGTGCGGCCTGGCCGGGGGCCTGACTCGAGGACGAGGTCGACACGGGCCCTCCGACGCCCACGTTGCCCCCACGTACCCCATCCTCGGTCGAGTGCTGTCTCGAGGACTGTGAATTCTGCGAGAGCCAGCGGCGCCCGGCATTCCGCGTCACCACCGTGGGCCCGACGGGCTGATGACCTATCGCGTTCCCACTATCCAACGACGTGCTCTGTAACCGAAATCCAAGGCCATCTTTCGTGGGCACGCAGAAGAGAAAATCCATGGGACGGGATTGAATCCGAGGACCACGCACACACACACGCACGCGCGCACACGTCTCTGAGAGAAAACCGGTAAAAGTTTCAATTTGTTTTTAGGATTTGTTTTGCATCTTGCGATTTAACTAAGCGGTATTAAATTTTCATCCTCTCAATCATAATTTGCGATATCCGATTATTTTCCTAAAAAAGAAACATTCGTTCACCCTTCTGATATCCGAGAGACTTATTATCAGTGTGTATCCCTAGGATTAATTATCAGAAAAGATTTAAATGATATGATAGTACGCAAAAACTCGCTGTAGCAATTAACATCCCTGTATTTTATATACAACGCTTTGTTCTCAATTTTCCAAGTGTTCCTTCCTTGAAAAAGAAAGAATCTCTAAAATCAGACATCTCCGAAGCTCCGTATATTACGTCACGGCGTGGTAATAAAGTTTCCCTCTCGATTATTGTTGATTTCCCTTATTAACCACGACTCGTTAACGGACTGGCTGAGCCATGATCGTTATGAAATTGTGTCAATTGCCAAAGGGGCCGGTGCTAGGGCGCCATTATCGTTTACGTCGATCACGGACTAAACTCGCGTGGCCGTAAGAGCCACAAGAGCATGAGAAGCTGTGGCGCGGCTGTCTCTACTTCCAAATACGGTCGAAGCACGTACGAAGGCGACCGGCGAGTTGGCGCAACTCTCCACCGGTGTGTCGAAGAAAGTATTTTTATTCCCGTCCTGCCCAAGAGGAGAACTCGTCCGTACGGGCGATCTCCTCCTCCGTCGCAGTGACTCGAACGTGCGTGTCCGTGTTTTATTGACTTTTATTACTCCACGCAACCCAACACACCCCATGTGATGCGCAGTCCGATTTTAGAATATCCGCGGGTCAATTTATTTACAATATATTGGAATACGATAGAAAACACGTTTGCGAACACATCCCAGACACGACGAATGGTTTCGCAAAGCGTATAAATGTTGGACAAAAAGAAAAAAAAAAAAAGAAAACCAAAGGTACCTCGATCGTCCGAGTTGCGACGCGATTAAGTAATGATAAATATAGAAACGATGTGTCGGACCGATGAAACAACAAAATTAAAAATCGATTAGATTTTAGAGATTGTAGAGATTGTGTTACATTCACGTGATTTTTCCTGGACGTAACGGACGAGTCTTGCGAGGACCCTCTTGCGTAATGCCGGGCGAAAACCTCGGCGAGTCTGGATCTTCCCGAACTCGTCGCATTTGACTTGGATTTATTTGGCGGCGAGCCATCGACGACGCCCGCCAAATTCGGATTGCTGCTCTTGCGCTCCGGAAACACTAAGTGTTCGATGTTCGGCGTGTATCCAGGATCACTTCTGACGATATCCTGAAGCGTCACGCGGCTGGGTCCGCCGTTACTGCAATGATTCAATGCGTAATTTTGTCAATTAATTATAGCCGTCAATGACGGTGAAATGCTGTACTTGAAGGACACGTAACAATTTATTCAGAAAATTTTTCAAATGATACACATCTTAATAAGATGAGCCTTCGGATTAAATTATTTAATTATTTAAAGAAATTTTAAATCTACTTTTATTCATATTTTATAATGAATCTTTGATATACAAGTTTGTGAATTTTTTACCGACCTGGGTCCAAAGCCATGTGACTGTCTTTGTCCGCGTCTTTTCCCGCTGCCACGGCCAGGCTTGATGTTTGTCGCCTCGGCCAATTGCAGCAAACGGCTACGATGCTGCCGTAACAGCGGGTCCTCCCGGCGATTCATTCTATCCTGTGCACCTGGAATCGTGTCGCTCCTGCATCCTAAAATCGTCCAAGAAACGAAGAAAATTCATTTAACACACTTATTTTAATATTTTCATATAATGCGAGATATTTTTCGCACAATTACTTTATTCTTATTGCTGTAACACATTCGCTACTAGTATGTAACGGACTAATCCCTTGAGAGATTGATATCACATTGTGACTGATATCATTTAAAATTATTTAGAATATAAAGCCTTTATAAGATTTAGAAGGATATAGGAAGTAGATTAGAGATTCATTATTTAGAATATTTGGTATGCTTCTTTATATTCTATAAAGAATTATTGAATTGCTGAATGTGCGTATCGATCACTTAAATCGTATCTCATCAATATTTTATATTATTACTCAATGAAAAATATTTAGTAATAAAAATATGAAACAAATGAAGAATAAGTAATACGAAGTTTAATAGATTATATCATATTTTGTACATGCTTTTAGAAAATCAGATATAATTGGTGTAAATTTTCTATCAATTTGTATGTTGATAATAATATTATCAACATATCATGTAATTTTATTGAACATTTTTATATTTTCATAAAAAAAAATTTATTCTGGAGAATAATTCGTTTTGTACACACACATACACACACACACACACACACACACACACACACACACACACACATTTTATACATATTTGTAATTGTTATTATAAATTAAATCGATATTTTTATAAAATGTATCAAATTTTTTCAATTGTATTACATGCATATATACACATACATCAGTTTCCTATATCATTAAAAAATGATAATTACTGATAATTGAAAATAGTAAAACTAATAACTGATATATCCAATTTTATCTCAACTTTTTTTATTTTTTCTTTATTGTTATTTATTAATTATTAAATATTTAATTGAATAAATTATTAATAAAATATAAGTATTGGTTATCGATTCCTTTTATTAATTTAATTTTATATTATTATTAGTTATTTTCATTTAAAAATTTTATATTTTTCAAAGAAGAGGAAAAATATGATTTACATAAAATATACAGAGATCACGGTCACAGTTGTTTAAATTGTACTTTTGCAGCATATTTACAAAAGGACTTGTAAAAAATTAATTTCTTATTGATAAATAATTAATTTCTTATTGAAAGATTGCAATGATATCTGAAATATCGAGCAATAAATTAGAATCAAATGGAAAATATAATAAAAAATAGCCTAAGTGTATATATTCGGCAACTTTCCTCTATGTACAATTATAACATATATTAAATAAAAATATTATATAAATGTAGCGAATTGATTTTCAGCAAGAGATTTCCAGATTTATAAATATGATATAAATATAAATATATTGACAGAAATTTGGAGAAGAGAATACTTCTCAGAATAGAATAAAGAATTTAATATTGTAATAGAGCTAACAAATTAGCAAGAGGGCAAGAAAAAGTTAACGCATCTTGTTGTAACATTCTTATCAACGTAGAAAAAATGCAATGCGTTTGCCAAATATTAGGGCCAAAATTTTTAGAATAATGTTCACAATAGTTTAATGAAGTACGTCTTGCTTACAACGTAAGCTTTGCAAAAGAGGAAAAGCTTTTTATCATGCTTTCCGCAAGGATCGGCTGAGATCAGAAGAAAAATTTACCACGAGAACATACTGCTTGCCACTTTCCTATTCGTCTTCTCTCTTTTATCTTTGACGCGAGGAAAGAAGATAAATATGAGAGAGAGAGAGAGAGAGAGAGAGAGAGAGAGAGAGAGAGAGAGAGAGGAAAAATGTTGTTAGTCCTCCATCGCAGAATCAACCGTCTGCCCGTCGGTTTCACCTTTAAAAATGTTCTTTCTTCTCGAAAAACCTAGCGATCTCTTATCGTGCATGTAAAATGTCATAAATTCATATTTCTCTGGAGAAATGATAGCTTCCTTCTCCAAACAGAACGTTTTCAACCGTTTTTATTCCATTCTTTAAATAGTATCAAGATATATATTTTATATATTTATTCAATATTTTCGTCAAAAAACGTTTTATCCAACAGTGAAAAAAAAAACGGAAGCTTTCTGTCTAAAAAAAAAGCAAGCAATTCTAAGATGCCATTAAAATGTCATTAAAATCGCTTCGACTTTTGGCTTCTTACATCTAAAATATTTTAGTTTAATTTATGAATTTATTCCTTCGGGATTTCTTCTTCTTCAGGAATATTGTGTGACAATTAATCGTGATAATTTGATTATTTTTAATATAATCTTCGCTCAGCAATTCTTTTGTAACAACCTCGTCGACATATAAATGCAGTAAATAATCATTGTCGAAAATAGGACAATAAATGCTGTTTTCGCTTTTCGTATTTTTTTGAATAATGTCGCGCCTGACGTCGACGCTAACTGAACGCATTGGAGTATCGATTATCGAATAAAGTTCGGCAACAATATGCCGGAAAATGTATGAATATCGAACTGAAATTAACCGACGAGGCGAATATTTCGGATGTTTGTTCTCCGTGTTTTGGTTCTCAATCATTGGATCGTTCAACATTTCCTCCATTACGCGCTGAAGAAACAAGACTAGAGACGTCAGATTTTTCTCAAAACGCATAATACGGTGGACGTATTATGATGGTATAAGATACGTTCCAAGATCGCTAGATTTTCCTTTCAATTGAGGACACTCCGGAAACAAGCCAGAAATTGCCAAGATCTTGAATTGCGATCTTGAGCTTCGTCAATCTTCGGCACAGCGTTCGACCGGGCGTGTCTGCGACCGACTGCGATTTTTTTTCTTCCCGCGCGAATCTCGAGTTCGTCGACATTTGACGCTGGACGCGCCTTAAGCGACGATTTTACTTTCTCCATTACAAATCGTTTTCCGATTCTATTAAGAGTCACACAGGCTCGCATTCGCAACAATCGGACACGTTGATGCGTAATCTGTATTTCAGTTCGGTCTCAGGCTCCATAAAAATCTCCGTTTTCCGTCTTCCGCGAAAAATTTCTCTCGCAGGCGCGCCGGTGACTGCTCCATTTACTGAAATTCAACAACGATTTTTCCTGCTTTCGGGCTTCGTCGCGTCGTAAAATGCTTCCGGGACACGACTCGAAATCAAGGATTTTAAAAGTCGATCGGTCGCGATCGTGCAGATCTGACCGCGTGTATAACGTTTTTAGATCGACCGAACGTGATCTCCGGAAAGGAGCCACTGTTTTTTTTTTGCTTCCGCTTGATTTATTCGGAGCCATGCCAAATGAGATACTTTTCTTTATAATTTCGAAGCAATGCGCGCGCGCGCGCGCGCGCGCGCACACACACACACACACACACACACACACACACACACACACTCACGCGTACTACGCCTACAGAGAAGAGAATCTTCGAGAGCATTATTCTCAAAGATCAGATGGCGTGCCGTTAGTTCCATTTTGCGGGATTTCATTCGGGCAATCGCGCTGATTCGGAATGCAATTTGTAGCCCATAAAAGTATCGAGTTCGTTTCGAGTTATCGCAAGGGGTGGGGGGAAAAGGGCGCAGCGCGCAGGAAAGCGCGAAAGCGACGTCCTCGAAAATCGAAGGCCAAATCGCGCGATCGGGGGATGATCGGATTTGCGTGCATTTGGACAACGCGTTGCGAGACGTGCTGCGCACGTAACCCGCTCCATAAATTGCGAATTCTGATTGGGATTTACGAGCAGAGGGGGGGGGAGGCGAGCCCGTTGTGGCCCTCTTAAAAAACGAGAACCACGAAATGCACCGCGAGTTCTCCAATCGGAATTTATGGCTGCGTACCTCGCAGAAGAGAAAAGAAGAAAAATGTGGGGGCAAATCTCGCTGGAGGAACACGATATTTCCACTTCGAGCTCGTACTCTTCCTGACAACACGAATGTTTCGAGCCTTAATCTTTTCCGCGATACTAATATTTTATGATTTATATACATCTTCAAATATTCCCTTGTTCTTATCCTTTCATAAATACTTCCTTATGTTATGTATAGTTACGCCGCTCTATTAAAGGGAATAAGAACATGATTTGATTTGTAAATATAGTTTAATCATTTTCGTATATTTATACGGTATATTAATATTTTCTTTTACTTACTGATTGATCAGTTTATCATTTATCAATTAGAATATATAGTTTTTATTAAATTTTGAAGGATTGTATTTTTTTCAATTCTTCTAATTCTTTCTGTTTTGTTTGCATGAAATAAAAATGCAAAATTTATAATTAAAAAAATGAAAATGTTAAAATATATTAATCCAAACGCTCTTATTTTGTCCTTTTTATTTACAAATTGTTCAACTGAAAACTCTTAAAAGCATTCTCTTGATAAATATGTATATCATATTTATAAATCATCGTAATTTAAGAGAAAATCTTCTTAAACTAATCCCTATTGATATAATAAACTAATCACTTTTCATTTAATTTTCAAATACATATATTCATTTAATTTAATGAATTTTAATGAAGGTCTGAATTTGCAAATTTATCTAACATTTGCGGGTTGGTTATTCGACAATTTCGGCAATTTCCGGCTTTATCCAGATTCTAATAAAACGAAAACATTCCATTTCGAATACTCCTAGCTCGCGCAGGACTTTCGATAAAAAGTCGGAAATCGCGCGGAGGAAGAGATTAATACATAGTAGACAAGCTAGAGGAGACAATGTTACTCGATTTAACACAGACAGCATTCTGTATCTGGAGTTTTATCGTTTAGCCTTTGTCCCTAGTAGCAGATAGGATCACGTATTCCGATAATACGCGTTCAGATTTGTCAGACATATGTTCCATGTTTCACTGACAACTTGTGCGAGAGAGCGTGAACAAGAAATAATACTGAAGGAATAAACGGGAAGATTTATGAGCCTAAAGTGAATGTATTGGGATTATCGATTATTAAATAAATTACAAAGAAAAAGAATATATTATTCAAATTAAAAATTGTGATAATCATAATTATAATCATAATCATAATTACTTCAGCGTACTTTTTCGATTTTTTTTAATTACGTTGTATATAAATGCAATTTGTCTTCATGGAAAAAAACAATTTTGCTATAAGATCTAAAAATTTGACCAGATACAGGCAAAATAAAATAATAAATTTTATTATTTATATTTATATATTATTTATACTATCCAAATTATTATATAAAACAATTTAAATATGATGATAATATTGCAAAATCTTTTCATATTCTAACAATTAATTGGAACATCTCATATAATTATTTCGATGACCCAACAAAATTATTTTTCAGATTTATATATATTCAATAAAACTGTCCTTTCTGTGTTGTTCAATTAAAATTCAGTTGTCAACAATGATATTTGGAAATGACTTGAAAATGAATATTGTGAAGGCTAATGAATCAAGTAATAACAGCCTCATAATTATTATTAAAATATACATAATTATTATGAAAATATTTATGTATATATCTAAATAATTCTATTATATATTTCAATATACACATAATATGTATATATATATATATATATATATATATATATATATATATATATATACATATATATGGCACGTGTGTGTGCATAACACAACGTGCAAATATAATATCTCTTGTTTGTTATAAATTTTGCCCAAAGCTAGATTTCTATTCAGACCTGATCTCAACAGAAATAATTTTTCAAATATATTAACTGGCAAAAAATTAATAATAAAAAATGTGTAAATTTTAATATTATGGTTGTATCTGTTCGAAACTTGATACACGATAACTTCATGACACAAGTAGCAAAATCAATTTAAATCGATAAAATAACATTTTAAAAAACATAACAATTTATTGATTTTACTCATAATCGAATAAAAAAAAGTTTATTGTATAATGTTTGATTAATTTATTTCACATTTCTAACAATATAACTTTTACAGTTCTTACAACATAATTTAATATTTTATAGGATATTCATATAATTAAAAATTTTTATTATATTTCCAATTAATTAATTATTATGTTAAACGAAATTATATAAAAACAGTTTATTGTAAGAATAAATACAATAAAATGGACAGAAAATATTCAAGATACATGCGCAATATCTCTAATAGTATTAGTAAAACGTGCTGATCAAGTGTGTGTTATGTTATGCTTGCTTTTTTAAAAAAAAATAAAGAAAACCGCCAAGATAAACTAAACGCCTGATAAAAAATTGTATCTATATTAACGTAATACTTTAATTAAATTAATATTATCTATCGTTAATAAAAATTATTAATAGTAAAAGTTAGTGATAATAACAAAAAAATAGTAAAACTCAATACTAATAAAAATTTAAGAGTTTTACAAAAAAAATATTTTGCAAACAGATTAATTTAAGAAGATCATTTTCAATTTAAATGATTAAAACAAAACTTTAAGTTTTCTTGTTAGTCCTTTTAACTAAATCACTTTAAAGTTATTAAACTCATCGAATAAGATCTTATGTCGTGCCTGTAACATAAAAGTCAAGACGATTCACTGGAATGTCTCTCTGCAGGCGTTGGAATGTCAGAATAAGTTGAAGATGATTCAGCAGTTTGTGTAATTTCATAAAATACTTTACTTTTCGTTTTTTGTCGAATGTCCGAAACGAACTTTTCGTTTCGGACATTCGACAATGTCCGATATTCGCAAGTCACTTTAATACAACTTGATGACAATGTTATCTGATTTCTCTCTAATCTCTATATCCTTGAATCTCAGTCTATAACTAAAACTCTGCAAAGAAGATCAACATTTCAAAAGCAGGGCACGTTAATTAAAAATAAACATTCGAATAACCACATTCAATGAATCAGGATTAGTTGTTTAATTATAGTAAGATATAAATTTTTTTATAGATGTCATAGTTATGACAAGCGGTCATTTAAATCACTTTTTCCTTGTGTTTTACATAAATATAAAAAAAAACCAATTTAATAAAGAGATTTGTATAACTAGATTATTTTATTAAAAAATGGTATAAATAATATTTTTCAATTTATATTTTTACGTAGAAAATGAATTTTATTTGCGTTTGGCTGAGAAACTAAAACAGATTTTCAGTTAATCGTTATATTTTTCAAATAGAATATTTTACAACATCCGAATTTTATTTATAAATCGTGTATGTAAACGATCCGTGTAAATAATGGTGCATTTATCAACAAGATGACGATGAAATTGATACATGTTCGAATCTATAATCGTGACACGTATTAAAAGCATTCTGTAATATTTAGTTTACTTTGGAAACATATTGAATTGTTTCCATTACACGGTAAAGTTTATTGTTGTTATAAAAACTGTCGTTTCTTCTCCATAAATTTGATCAGTTGAAACAAATGAATTCAGTATGCAACAAATAACATAAGTAATTTCGCGAAGATCGATAGAACGTTATTGAGATGGCGAATGCATATTCTTGGATAAACTTGGATTACGATAATTGCAGGCATAATTCCGCGGAATTAAACGAAGGAAATTTATTTTCGCAGAGATTGCGATAAACTCGTTTTTTTTTTTTTTCTTGATTCCAATATTCCACCTCTGTTCTTTTACAAAAATGAAACGAAAAAGGAAGCTTTACAGAATTTATGCACGTATTTTGAAATATTCTCCAATAATATTTTTATTTTGCTGATGTTTTGTAACATCAACAAATAGTGCAACAAATGGAAGTTTTCAGGTGCATTCCGACGATATTGTTTATATGAAAATTCACAAGTGTGCTATAGAACACGCAACATGCAACCACAGGGAACATTTGTCTGACGGCTCTCGTATATGTAGGTGGATAAATACAATGGCGGCGACGTTAAGTCAACAGAATGTAGCTATCTGCGCTTACGGAGAGAAGGAGAGAGAGCAAAAGAAAGGGAGGAAGACAGAGAAGGAGATAGTGACGTACTCTCGTGAGAAGGCGGTGGATCACGCGAAAGCTCTTCAAGCTTGGCTACCGTCGAATTACGTCGGATTTTCAAAACTTTCAAAAAGCTTTTCAAGAACTGACAGTATCCTTTGATGGTAGAAATTCGAAACTGCCATGGCCGCGTATGATACCAACTTAACTGCTTGCCAAAAGACGTTGGCTTACAATACTGATTTATCACTGATTCGCGAACACGATTTACTTTTCATTATCGTTTTTTAGCTTTTGAAACTTTGTCATTTTGCTTGTTGTGCTGCCAATCTTTAATCTTTTTATATTTTTTAAATATATCAACAACAACTTGATTAATATTACAATATATATATATAATAATTAATTATAATATATAAATTTTAAAATAACTAATAATATTTTAGAGCCAGAGTAACTATCGAGAATAAACGTGAAAAAAAATATCAGTTAAGTCAATCGATTAAACCTCCGCCTGCAGTCATTATTCTTATTTTACAAGCTGTGATTCTTTCCGCAAACACTGTTTATCTTTTTTTTGCACGAGATACGTCACGATAATTTTAATCATTATTTTAGCTAATCCTTTTTTTAGCTAATCGTATGATGCGGCTTGTCTTATTCGCGAACTCGAGCACGATAGCAAATCAAAATAAAAGCCGGTTATGTCACTTTCGCAAGTGATTTCCCTGCGGAAATGCGAACGAATGTAAGAGTAAGATCAAGAAGATATAACATTTATGTCGATCCTATGCATCAGACATGAAAGAAAAATGTCAAGTATTTTCGCAATGACATCAACCGCAATTATATATCGCGTATAATTTGTACATTGCACATAATTTGTAAAAATTAGTTCTGTAGAAATGCCACGATTAAAAAAAAATTTCAATGATTAATTTATTTTTTGAAGCTTTTTTTCATTTTTGAAATGTCAATTTTCATGTAAAAATCAAAGAATTAAAAAAATTTATCTTTATTAAATTTACTTTTAGCTCTTTTGTGAAGATAATTTTGTAAATCTACAATTCGCAGCAAAATTTTAAAATAGAAATCCACGGTTTTTTTTCCGTGTTGCACTGTGTATTAATTTTTTTCGAATGCAACATTTCTGTATGTAAAAAATGTTTAATTTATCATTCTCTATTGTCTTTTAAACATTGTCGATGTTGTTTTAAAACATGCACATACACACACAAATGTTATTTAATGTAGCCAACTTTTATTAAATGTTTTATCAAAGAAATGTATTCATTCTCTATAAAATATGAAGGCATTAATGCAGCTGTGAATAAGAAATCCATTTTAATTTGCACGTTTCAAAAGACTAGTTTTAAACTTAATTAGAGACTTGGCGATTTTCCTATCGTAAAATAATTTGTTGTTAATAATTGTTGCGGAAAACGCTCAAGGACAATAAATTTCTTATCTCGTGTAATGAAGCACCATGGTCGATCGAACTTTGTAAATAAGATGGCATGGCCTTGTACAGACCTTCAAGTAAAGGTTTGAAACATTATTGGATTTTAGATTTGTTAGATTTGCAATATTTTATAGCAATGTATCTTGTTTTTCTTTTTTTAAGAAAGATTATTTTGGCGTTTCATTAGAAATTTAAAGAGATTTTTTTCAAAATTGTTTTAAATATTTAAAAAAGATAAAGATTATATACATATAAGTTCGTTAAAATACTTTCGCAACATTGCAACATATAGTTTTAAATTTTCTCAAAATCGCAGTGAGAAAGGCGCAAATGTTAAGTTTTAATAAAACTTAATTTAATAAATTCTGTACGTTTTGTTAAAAAAAAATCTTTACTTTTCTTAATTTTTCTGCATATTATGAACAGACAATTAAAATTTTAATACTATAAAATAACTTTAATAAATAATTTAATGATTATATTTTAAATTTCGAATTTCCAAAAATTATTCAAATGTTACTTCTTACCTAAGAAAATCTATCTGAAGTGCCGAAGAAGTAATAAAAATAAGAAATAATCGATTTGTTGTTATCCGCACTCATCTCTCTCACGAGTATCTCTACCACTCTTGGAAGAAAAGAAATACGGCCAGCTCTCTGTTGGAGCTGTAAAGAAGTATGGCTAGAGAAGTACTATGTATCGATCACGATCGGAACAAGAAATACAGGGAAACTTCGGCGCATCGGAGGTGTACGAGATGAGGAACGGACGAACTCGCGAAACAAATTCTCTGTTTCCGAAGTTCAACGGTTTGGTCGAAAACGATACGGAGGCTGCTGCAATCCCGGCTAGCTTCGTAAACAGTTTCGATAGGGACGGCTGCGTCTCGTCACTCTTTCCACTCGAACTAATGTATTTAACGAACCGTAACGGCCCGTTTACCGTTAATGCATGCGAAACGATAATGCATTAACAGAAATAACGATACGCTTGACTTATGAAACGATATTACGCCCTCGCTAATGCAATAATCTACGTTATTTGCAAAACTGTATACAATACAATGCAAGCTTACAAAAGATTTATCGAAATAAAAATACGGGTAACAGCCATGTTTATTGAATACAGCGATAATTTTTGAAAAGCTTATTTTTATAATAATCATTTAAACATTTCTTTCTTAAACATTTTGTAAAAATTAAAAATTACGTTGCAAAGTTTATAAAAGAATTCTAACGAGTTAATGCATGTGTATAATCTTTATCCTTTTTTAAATATTTAAAACAGTTTTGAAAAGAATCTCTTTAATTTTTTGACAAACCGCCAAAATCTTTTGCAATGGAAACCCAAAAATTTTCCATATAATTAGATAATTATTACATAATTATATATGTATTAATATATAAATATATGTATTCATAAGTAATTATAATTAATTATATATAATTAATTATATAAGTAATTATAATGTTTATATATAGACATATTCTATATATAATTATATGTGGAAAATTTTTTATTAAAAGTAATAAGACAAAGATAATTGCAATATTAATATTAGGGGTACTCATAAGTAATGTCGTTTTTTTGAGTAAACATTACCATCTTGTTCGTGAACGTGATTTATTATTACATAATCTATATAATAATTAAATTTATTGACGTTTAGTAGAGACGCCAAAGTATGGATAACGTGCATATTTGGTGGACATTTGATGCTTTATGAGTTTCAAAAGGATAACAATGCTACTAGTGCCACAAATGCCATGATTAATTCCTCTTTATAGTTCCTTGAATATCAGAACATGCGTCATTGTTTTAAAAAAAATTTAAAAACAATGATTTCCGATCTTTCCGATGGACCAAAATCTGGATTACTTTGCTACGAAATCATTCTCATTTTACAAAAAGATAATTGAAGAAAATTTGCCAAGAAAGATGGAAAAAGATTATCAATAATGGTGGAGAATATTTTGTATTAGATTAATCTATACTAAATGTTAAATAAAAAAATTTTGTATATCAAAAAACTCTTAATAATCTCTTGTAATAATCTCTCACAATGTTAATGCTACTTTGTTGTGTTAAAAAAAAACGCTGTTTTCTGCGCGCTTTTCATATGACGCCTTAAAATAAATTTTACGTATCAGACATTGCACTGCATAATTTATGACAAATAACTAAACTGCGACACACATAAACTCACACACATATACACGCGTTGGAAAATCATAGGTACCTGTCAGTCGTGCATCTTTCTGTAAGTACGCGTAAGTCTATCACAAAGTCCTCGCATAAGATATCAGTTTCTCGCAGGGCACTCCTTCCCTCCCTCCCTCCTCACCTCTCTCACTCTCCCCCATCTTTCTCTACAAACTAACTCATGGCGTACCCCAAAGTTCGTCTATGAGATAGCATGTCTGCTGTTACAAGAACGTGTTTAATAACATTCATCCTACTCCCATACTCGTTTATAAACCTCTCTCTCTCTCTTTCTCTCTCTCTCTCTTTCTCTCTCTCTCTCTCTCTCTCTCTCTCTCTCTCTCTCTCTCTTTTTCTCTCTTGTATTGATCGCAACCACATCAAGCAAGCACATTTTAGTCTTTAGTACGCACTCTTAATTGTTCTGGGAAAAGCATCTTCAATCAGTCAAAAACCGACAATTTCATCACGTGGCACTAGTTTAAATGATTATTCATTTGCTTCCTTTCCTCCGTTTAATTTTTGCCCGGACAATCACAATCCAATAAACCCAGCTATGAGTTATCGATGTAACATTAATTAGTATCCAGCAGCAAGAGAGAACTGTAACAGGCAAGTAAATTAATTTTGTAAAGCGGAAAATCAAACAAGCTTCTAACTGTGCAAATACATATAAATAATTACGTAAAACTAAATTGGTAGAATAAATAATACTTTAGTCCTAACGCTATATACATATAAAAAGAATAAAGTTGATAAATAAAAAAAACAGATTATAAAAAACAAATTTCATAAAGGAAATAAATTATCATCATCATCATCATCATCATCATCATCATCATCATCATCATCATCATCATCATCATCATCATCATCATCATCATCATCATCATCATCATCATCATCATCATCATCATCATCATCATCATCATCATCATCATCATCATCATTATCATCATCATCATCATCGTCATCGTCATCATCATCATCATCATCATCATCATCATCATCATCATCATCATCATCATCATCATCATCATCATCATCATCATCATCATCATTATTATTATTATAGTTATTTATATACATTTAATTATATTCAGTTGTCATATTTGCGATACAATTTAGGCTTCAAAAATTCTTTACAACATCACATTTCGAAGAAGTTTGAAGATAAAATTATAAAAAAGGTTACTTTAATATAATTCACTATGGTGCGGTTATTACATAATGACCTAAAAAAGTTTTTCATAAATTAAGTAGATTCTTAGAACATAGGAATTAAGTAGATTCTTCGAACAGAAATTACGCTCTAAACTTCAAGATTAATAAAATTTTTATGCTTAAATTTTTTTATAAGGGAAGATTATATATTAAACTATATCAAATATCATAAAAATCTATGAATATTACAAAGTTGTATCTAATACCGTAATTACAATATGTCCAACATTAAATCATTACTCTGCTGTATTTGTTAATCTTAAAATTACATTCATTATTGATAAAGTGTAGTCTAAGAAAATTATATTACATTATTTTTCATAAAATTCGCAAATTTTATAGAAAATTCGTATCTCACTTTAATCAATAAATACGTTCATTTATTTTTGAGGTTCTATAGTATATGTAATATAAATTATATATTAACAGTGCATTTTTTGATAAAAGTGAGGTACGAATATGGACGTATGTATTGATTTTATCATAGCAAATTGAATGACACTTTTTCTCATAATTTTTTACATAAGACTTGTATCTTGCAATTTAGAAAAAAATCCTTAAATATCTGAAGATAATATAAATATTTCAAGTAAATACTTGAAAAACGTTAGTTGATAGTTTGTCTATGGCTCTTTCAAAAGAAGCGTACGATAATTATGCAGAGCGATGTAAATGTTAGTTATATATATTTATAAGGTCATTATTTTGAAAGCATATATTATGACATCATGCAACGAGCAAATTGTTAATTCTTTTATATTTATTTTCGCAAGTTCATGCGTGTTTATCCGTTAATTATCAATCAATTCAATCTTTAAAAACGAAACAAATTATTTTTAGAGTACAGTTTTAGTTTTATTATAATTTTGTCTTTTCGTTGCAAAATAAAAACTGCATAATTTCAGTAATTTTCTAATTGTCACTCCGTAATATTATTATATATTACTTATAAAGTTGCTGAAGTCGCATTGAGGTTTTTATTTAGCAATGAAGAGAGCAAAAAGTTAAAGTTAAACATTGCACTCTAAAAATAATCCATTATTTTTGTTGGCACGTCAAAAATCGTAAGATTAATTATGGCAAAGGACTCACTTGACTGACGCTACATTTGAACTTTCGTCGTAGTAATTAATTTTGTGATCCCGTAGGGCAGCGTCGTAATCCTTTGTATATGCGACGCAATGAGGCGAGCGAAATTGAGATGTTCGAAATTATGTCTATGCAAGTGACAAGGCGCGCCTTGTCTCAATCGCGCGGAAAGGAAAAACTCAATTCGCGCGAGCGAGCAGGCCTGTATGTAAGCAAAGCACCAGGCGTTATTATTACGCGACTGCATCGTTATTTCGACGTAAACGGGCGTGCGCGCGGATGTGAACAAAAAAGAAGTGACGCGCTCGAATTTATCAGCCTGGCGCGTAAACGACAGCCGCAACGACGACGCGGGGGGGGCCTTTTATTCGTTCTCAATAGGCGAAAAGTGTCCTTATCAAGCGTGTCAGCAACACGTCCGCGAACGCGAAATCCGACCGCGCGCGTGTCGCATCGACTGCCTCGCGTGAATTCCACCCAACTTTGTCGCGTCGCGACGATATTCCGCATCACACAGACATGTAGAAGTACGTATTCACGAGGGTTACGGGAAAGACCGTGTAACGTAAAACGTTGCCGGCTGCGCGTAGTTACATCGTGGCATCGATGCGACATTTCATCCCGGAAGTTTTACGCGGAACACATGTATCGCGTACATTTTTCGCAAACGATTACTGATTTTTGTTGCTCGTAAAACGCGAAAAAAATTCAGATGTAAATTTAGGATGTGCACGAGAGAGAGAGAGAGAGAGAGAGAGAGAGAGAGAGAGATCGTTTATTACTCCTCTAAAACAAGTTCTGTAAGAAATATACAAGAGGAAAGCAAATCGGTGAAAATAGAGAACAAAGGAAAAAATAAATTACAAAAAAAAAGAACAGTAAAAATGAAATAAGATGAAAATAGCATAAAAAAAAAGCGAAAAATAATAAAAATTATAGTAATGAAAAAAACATTATAAAGAGAGATGTAGCGCGAACAGGAGAGAGAGAGAGAGAGAGAGAGAGAGAGAGAGAGAGAGAGAGAGAGAGAGAAATGCGTTTTCATACTGGAATACTGAATTTTCAATTCCGGCAACCTTGCTCCTTTCATACTCGCGGGGAAACAGCAGGGATTGGCGGACAAAATGCGGAGGACTGCAGTACGCATGTTGCCGCAGCTCAATGCAAACCAAAAACAATTGGTAGCTGTAATGAGATTGGCTACCGCCCCGAGCACCCCGCCTCGACTGCGCACAAACGACGCGGCCGTTTCTACATAAAGGTTCTACGTAGACCGTCACATCACACCGACGAAACACTATTAGCCTGATTGCAAGTACCAAGGTGAAAACATTCGTTGATGCATACGCGCGCGCGCGCGCGCGATCATCAAACAAGCCCCCTCATTAATGACGTGTTACGGTCGTAACGCGAGCTGTTAAACGCGAATGGAATGCCGGAAGATATCTATTAGAAATCAAGATCAATTCTACAATTAGACAATCGGCAATTATGCCGATAAAAATACGGCGGCGGCGATGAATATTTATAAAACGATATTGCAAATACAAGTGACCCGCATGACCCGAACGATTACTTGCAAATGTACACTTTTCCAAATGTATGTACTTTGTATGTACTTTTCGTTACGCAAGTATCGAGTGGGTATTAAATTATCACATGTAATGATAACATATTGAATGAATTATTATATGATGATTATTATATAATGAATTATGCATAATAATTATTACACATATATATATATATATATATATATGTGTGTGTGTGTGTGTGTGTGTGTGTGTGTGTGTGTGTGTGTGTGTGTGTGTGTGTGTGTAAATTATTATACTTAATAATTCATTTGATACATGTACTTGTTTCTCATATCAATGGAAGAATCAATTAACATTTCGTAGTCCAAAAACTGAATAAACTACTTAACTTCTAGTTTGGATAATGATAATATGCAGTTTTAAATATTTTCAATATTTTTGATAAAACAGAAATATCGAATATTCGAGATATTTATTCTGCGCGTTCTCGATTCATTTAGATAGATGAATTCGTTTATAGGAAAACGACTGGCCGAAGTAGAACGCTGGAAATTGAAGACGCGATAAGAAGAGCACACTCGCTCTCTTCTCGGCGTACCGAGGATGATAATCAAATTTTAAAAAGTGCGATCTTCTTACCTCCAGATACTGTGACAAAAACTAGCAGGAACGTTCAGAAGTTAAAGAGAGAAAAAAAAAAGAAGGGAGGAAGGCTGAGACAGGAAATGACACGAGGAGGATAGAACAAGGAAAATGTACTTTCTAACTACGTAAAATGGTGCAACAAACGACTTCGAAGGGACCGTAACGCGCGTTACGGAAATCGATACTTCCAACCAGGAAGATCTTACTTGTGTGGTGTGTGTGTGTGTGTGTGTGTGTGTGTGTGTGTGTGTGTGTGTGTGTGTGTGTGTGTGTGTGTATCTATTTGCACGCGTTATAAAAAATTCGACGAAACTTCGATCCAGCGCATTGTGCATTTGGACGCGTAATGAAATTTTCTTTCTTTAACCTGACGCTGCTTCGAGAGACGTTTCTCTTTGGAGACGGAAATAAATCACCTGTTTAATGCAACCGTCGTCGGGTCGTTGTCCTCGGGAGAAAGAGAGAGAGAGAGAGAGAGAGAGAGAGAGAGAGAGAGAAAAAGAGAGAAGGAGAGAAGGAAAAGAAGACGGGAAGTTTTCCGTAAGAAAGGATGTAAGGGAAACAACAGCTCTCTCACGGTCGCCTACGTATCAGGGGTTAAAAAAAGATACACACAACACGTTACAGGAAAAAAAAGCGCAACGGGGTTAACTGACGCCGAGCTTCCTCCTCGGACACTCAACGGTTTTCCCGCGTATCTCAAACGCCCACGGAGAAAAAAAGGAAGGCTCCACAACGAGCAACGGGGGAGGAGGGGGATGAAGCATGCTTACAATGGCGAGAGAGAAAAAAAGATGTCGTCTACGGAAGAACAAGCCAGTTTAATTTCTTCTATCTGGTTTTCCATTTGGACGACTGGGACTCTCTCTGTGATGTGACTAAATACGAATGTAGCAAATTGCCGAGACTCAAATCTTTTGTCTTCACATCCTTTGCGAGTAACGTTCGGAAGTTAAATATCACGAGCGAAAGACTGACGACGTCGTATTACGCAATTGTTCCTGCCTTGCCTTGAATCGTAATTATTTTCTCAGTATTTATCAAGATTTACAATTATTAAGTGTTAATTAAATATTATTAATTTTAAATAGGTATTCGTGTGAAATTAATGAAATCAACGAAAGCTCTCTCTCTCTCTCTCTCTCTCTCTCTCTCTCTCTCTCTCTCTCCCCCCCTTTCTCTTCGTCTTTCTTTCTCTTTATCACTGTTACACGATAGCAGAGACATTCCATAGATTTTCCTCTCTGATTGAGATTCGAATCGACTGATCAAGTGAAACTGAACAAAGGATCGGAGCGCACATTTATGAGGCTATTGATCGTCAGTTCCTTACCTGGCGATCCCGGTGTTCCTCCCACACCTGTCGTTTCCGGAATCCAATCTCGTCCATTCTCCGGAAGCGCACCGGGCCCACGGCAGAAGAAATTGACGTTCTTTCCGCAAATCCGCCAACCGCGAACAGTGTCTTAAAGCTTCCATCTGGCGTGATTCTCAGTGCGGTTGCGGTCGAAATTATACTCGCGTGTCTTCTGGGTGGGGCTTGCAGAACACTTCATTTTGCGAATCCACTGTCCGAGGGCACTTTTCGCGCGACACTATTTACTCCTCTGTATTCTTTTCACTTGACCGTTTTGTCGAGGAAAATACAAAGCGTTGCTCTGCACTGTAGAAATAGCACGAGCAGAACTGTTTATTTGACAGCAATCCCGTTCGTTATCATTTTATCGAAACATATTTTTCACACATTCGCTTAAAATTTTCTTTTCTCTCTTGCGGAAATGCAGGTTGGGTCTTCCCTTCTTCTACTTCTTAAATAAAATTGTCCATCAAAATACCATCCCTTTTTAAAATGTTCCTCTTCAATTCAAGGAATGATAATTCCTGGAATTAACCCGTTAAACAATATATATATATATATATATATATATATATACAGGGTGTTCCGCGAGACTTCTGCCACCGCTCGTAAAAAAATAGATGGGACCGAGATGAACGTAAAAGTCCCGTACCATCTTGTGATATTCGCAATAATAATCGAGATATTAATTATTAAAAATCACCGTATTAGCCTGGCCCATCGGCAAAGCAAGCGCGCGATGAGATACTCCCGTCCGACGATCATTGTTGATAGGCGCGTGAGGAATTGTTGACTTCAAACGGCAATAGCTACGCACGAGCCGCTTGAAATAAACAATTCCTCACGCGCCTATCAACAATGATCGCCAGGCGGGAGTATCTTACCGCGCGCTTGTGGATCGGACTTTTAATACGGTGACTTTTAATAATTAATATCTCGATTATTATTGCGAATTATTATTGCGAATATCACAAAATGGTATGGGACTTTTATGTTCATCAGAAAACTCGCGGAACACCCTGTATATATTAAACGTCGTGAAAAATCCCTCCCGACTTTACAAATTTCCATCATTTCACTTTAGATGACTGCAAACGTTACTGCAACGTAATGTTAAAATTTCTAAGAATGTTTAAACACTCTTCATCACAGAATTTACTCTTATTACATCAGATTTATTGATTATGATGAGTAATTAGGAGCAATCAAGTTATCAAGGCTATTACCGTCTGTAATAATATATACTTATATTTTTTATATTCTGTGTTAATACAACATTAATCTGTTCGCATTACACAAGATTATACTTTTATTACATCAGATTTCTAATTTTTATCTACGTGCAGTTATCAATTATAATCCATTATTACCAATAATACGTGCCTCTTATTCTTTTTGTATCGTATTATGAAAAAAAAAAAAAAACGATGAAAAAATTCATCCAATTATCAGTATTATGTGAATCCTTGTATTTTGAATATAAATCTGCGCAATCTGCGGAAGGTCTTTGAATGTCCAATTGTTTTTACAACTTTACCTTTTTCTACCCAATACTTCTACGTCAAAATATCCGGCTTCCCACGTTTTTATATCTACGATGAAATCGAGGATTACACGTGGAGTAGGTCCTCTCTTCCTCGCAAAAGATAGGAAAAACAAAAAGCTGTTCTTCATTGGCCTACAGAGACACGCTGGTTGTTTCAACAAAATATCTCAAGAGGCTGTTTAGACGGCGCGGATTTAACTTTGCTCCTGTTCCTTATGTCCTGAACCCATTTTTTTTTCTTTTTCATATCCCACCTTGTTACGCGTCCTTGTTACGCGCAACTCTCCTTGACCGTTTGAACTAAATCGTTTCGTAACGGCAATATATTTAATTGCGAACAAACGAGTCATTAGTTTCGTATTAGAAGTCAATCTGTTAAAATAATTATTTAGTACGCGCAATTATAATTTTAATTAACAATTATAAAATTGGATCAATGTTGAATTGTTCAGAAAATTATATTTAAAAATTTTTTTATTGTTAAAAAATGCTGTTTCCATTTAATTAAAAAATACGACGTATCCTAATTAACTGAAATTTTTTTTGGTTTTTTTTTGGTTTTGCTGTTTCCCGGAAAAGGCTATTCATATCCAAATAATAGCGATCTATAGGGATTTATAGGTCACACAATGGCGTTCCCTGTGCAACGAATCTCATGAGAAATTCAGAGTTCGCAGCAAATGCGACAACGTCGTTGGACAAGGTCGTGAACATCCTAACGTTTTCAGCGCTGCCATTTTGTAATTTATCTCGATATCCGCCATATCGTTTTATCAAGGTGGCTACTGCTTTCCGATAACGAAATATCGACCTGATGGATATATCGACAATGAGGAAAGGCGAATGGCTCCGTGAAGAATTACCTCTCCTCCAGTTACAGCCGCATTTTTTCATGTTCCACCTTTAAAAAAAACTTACAATTTCTTTCGTCCGCCATAAAGACGTGCCTTCGACTTCATGTCATCTGAGATATTATATTGCAAAAAAAAAAAAAAAACCATTTCTATTCCTTATAACACTCTATGAAACTTGTACTCTCGATCTGAGAAACGATTCTTCTTCTCCATAGAAGGGAAGCGGGAGTTTGAACAAAGAACCTTCAAGAAGAAAGCGAGGCGAATAGAATTTCGTAATGCCGATGGAACAATCCTCGCGCGTGATCGACATTTTCGTTACGAGGAACAGTTGTCACAATGGTGACAAACTTTCACGGATGCGGTCCGCACATTTTCGCCTTCCCGTCTCTCTCGTCGAAAAATCGCCGGGCGATTTTTATTTTCGCGTCGAGCGAGCAAAATTGCCACAAAGCAGCCAAAGCGGCCCGGGCCGATCGTCGAGATGGCCGCAGGAGAGGACGCTCCTCGAATTCGGGAGTAATGAAATTTCGATCACTGCAACGTGATCGGATGCGACAATCCGCAGGAGTACGCTCCTTCTAAAACAGTTTTGTGAATTTTCACGAAATTTTTTAAATTTGTAATTTCATTATTTGCTGTCACGCTGTTGTGTCGCGCGCGTATAAAATGAAAGGGCGAAGTTGCGTACACAGTTTAAGATTCGCTTTGATCAAGTACGCTTTGCATCCGTCGGTACAAATTAAACGATTAAAATGAAGGCTAATTAATTTGATTTGAACACTTTCATCCATAGAGTCAAATGGATACTTGCGAATAAATTACCGATACGATTAACGCGACGAGTCTCCAAAAACCCTCGAGAATTCATGATTCAAAAGAGCAACGAGCGAAAGGGTACACTAGAGAAAGAAAATTTCACGTATATCTGAAATTCTATAAGCGTGTGTTATTGCTTTGACGAAGATATAAATGAGATATATTCAAATTTAATAAACGCTTGACAAGCTGTATGTGCTTCGAGCATAAAGAATGATATATGTTGCTGATACGATCATCGCTATTGATATCTCACTGATAATTTCAATAACTGAATATAACATTGAAATATTCTAGTCCAATAAATATTAAATATTAAGTCTTGCTCTCTTTTGCCAATTTAAAAAAAAAAGCATTCTAGTTCACTTTCCATTAATTAACGATCACAGTTACATTTTTGTTTAATAAAAAAAAAATTAATGTTTCCCGGCAATGTTTCTTAATCAAACCGCTGCTTCGCGTTTAATTTCACTTATTAAAACAGGCTTTTCTGGTTCACAGACCTTAGATCTTCATTTGGTCACCAAATAAACGAACGCGAGATGAGAAGCGAAATTAATATGTGTTCAAGTGGGTCGCGTAGAAGTAATATCAGCAAAATTATAACGATGGCTGTGCAATAATTATGCGGCTTTCGGGATTTGTAATGTCTTTAACCTCGCCCCTTATATGGATGAGTGCGCAGTTGGCCGCTGGAGCAGTTTCAAGACTCCGTAGTCCTTGGGAGAGAAAAAAAGGGAAAGGGAAAGGGAAAGACTGAGAAAAAGTGGAAAATAGAAGCCGCCTATTACAGCGCGAGACATGCGTCAGATTACGCGGATCCGCGATAATCTGGTCGTAGTGACGAATGATGATATTTCGTTTTCACAATAAATATTTTAATTCCTGGCGAAGGAAAAATGGCAATCCAAATCCATAAATAGATTATTCTTCTCTAAATTTGAAAGGCTTCGAATTATTATTAATTCTGCTCTTTCATAATTCCACTACATATTAAGATTTTGATTTTACATGATATTAAATGTTTCATTCCCAATTTTGTGCGCTTTGTAGGCCGTACCTCAATTATAAATAATATTGAATCATTTGTTATTTTATTCTTTGCACGGCTGACAAATGTTACAATTAAGCGTACAAATGAAAACATTGAAACTTAATCGTGCGACCTCGCCTACATTGTACGGCGCAATATTTCAATTTTTCATTTCTGTACGCACTGAATTCAGATTGCGCAAATGACAAATTCTGTATGCGACAATTAGCCCATATAAAGAGATGCGAAGTGAAAAGGAACGTAAATCAAACACCGATGCAAAATTTGCGTTAGTAGGTCAACTTGATAGAGAAATTACGACAGTAATTTGGAAATTACAATACGAATAATATCGCTCGCGTAACGATTAACGAACACCTAACGGAGATATATCGATTGGAAAAAGCTACGACTACTAATCGCTATATGGATTTATATCGTTAGGTTCGCTTCTCGTACATCTCGCTAATTTAACACTCAACTGACTTAATGGTCAGCGCTTAACGGTACATTTACCGAACATCATGATACAGCAGATATTCGAAATTTTTGCTTTTTATTCGGTACAGAAATCAAGAACAATAATATAGCAATGGCGAATGTCAGGCGGCGGGAACGAACTCGGCGACAGGGAGGCGCACTTGATATCGAGATGAACCTGATGAAATTTGCCTTCGAAATGTTTCGCGAAAAATATTTTGCGCATTTGCATCCGCAGTGTGCACTTTATCGAAATTCGATGGTTCGAGGACGTTTGAACGCCAGGGAAAGCAGATAAACTGGCCAGACAGACGCGGAAGCGGAGGTCAATGTCCTCGAAAAGGCGCGTATCGCAGGGTCATATCGGAGATCTGCAGCTTGCAGAGAGAGAGAGAGAGAGACACGATATATAAAAACTCGAGAGGAAGATCACTAATAACGACCACGTGCCATCGTTTCCACGCGAAAAACGAAATCGCCCGAAGAAAAAAAAAATTCAGAATTCAAATTCAAACAAACGAATAAATGTATTTTCCGTGTGACGAAACGAGAGAGATTCTCCGCACGGCTCTGGATAAATCGGGTAAGGGTAAGCACCGCTCGTTTCGCTCGCGAGGGAATTCGTAGGATAAAAAAATTGGCAGATTTTCTCTCGCGCGAGAGAAAATATAAATCTCCCTTTGTGAATCGTTAAATCCATCGCGATCTCATCCGCTCCGTGCTCGACGATACCAGGCTCGAAGAACGTTTC